>NC_060011.1:2107590-2408317 GCF_912999745.1 Papilio machaon
GTAGGCACATAAAAAAGCCTGTATGTTTTATGGATTTTTTCTATGAGACAAGGAACTCCAAAATCGATTGTAGCAAACATTGATACAAGCAATACTGATCAATTAAACGCTTGCAATCAAGCGTGAAGTGCTTTTTACAGCGCGAAGGGTTGGTAAAACGTTTCACAAGTAAATGGATTAATGTAACATCCTTTTAAAAGCCTCTACACATTTTTAAATTGTTTATTTTACAATTGAATGGTTATAAAGGAAAAGTGTTTTTGGATATTTTTCGTTACGTAATCTTTTGTAGACGCTTTCGTTATAAGACATAATGTAGAGGATGTTCATAAACACCGATTTCCAGTTGTTCTATTCCTATCTGTTTTGTTTTATTCCTTTAATTCCGCACGGACGGATGCACGGGATACAGTTGGTAGGCTATATTTGTTACTAGATTTTTTTCATTCGGCAGTTATAAAAACTGTGAAATTGCAAGTGTATTGATCATTGATTGTAAAAGATAGGTTTTTACAAATGTATTGAGAATATACAAAAGGTGAAATCCTACTTTAAGCCTACATTGAAAAGCTTAAAGTAGAGGTCGTTGCGGCAATTAACGATGACAACTTTTTTTGTGGGAATGGAGAGATAAACTGAAAGCTCTAAGTAGGTGGCGCTAGTGCCAAGAGTTAACTATCATCTGTCATCTGTCAAAGTTTTTATACGTCATTCTAGCGATAAAAATGCATTCGTTTTTCATTTTTTGTCATTAATAATTTATGAACTTATATTAAAAAATACTTTTTTTTTTTGGAGTGAAATTTGACGGAAATCGTTCCTATGATTTCAGTCCGCAGAGTATTTTGTACTTTTGAATATAAAGCAATAAAATGTTTTTTGTTTATCTGTGGTACATTAAGTGCTACGTCATTCTTGATCATGCTGACATCTATAGTCAGCAAAAGGCAGTTTTTCTCCAAATGGAAAAATTTCGTTTTAGAGAGTTGTAGTTGTGGTTAATTATTTGCTTAGCCTCAAGGATTTGGTGTGAGCATTGATGTATGTAACTTATAGATTTTTATTTTAAATTAAAAAAAAAACAAGTTACATACAGAGTATTTCACATAATTTTACTGTAACAAAGTACTTGGCACATAATTTCTACTAATATTATAAAGAGAAAAAATATTATGATTGCAATGAATAGGCTCCGAAATTACTGAACCGATTTGAAAAATTCTTTCACTATTGGAAAACTACATATCAACGGGTGACAAGCTATATTACTATATTTTTTTAAGACGAAGCCGCCGGCAACTGCTAGTTATGTATAAACATTATAGTTGTACGTTATACCAGGAACGCATAATGATTCGATGAAATCTATCCCTTTATACAGTTTTCGATTAAACTTTGGTGGGATGTTCTGAAGATATTAATGTTTATATTTTTAAATAACTAAAAACGCATGTTTTTTTAGCTAGTATACGAGTATTACATATATCTATAGACGGTACAACACAATTCAAACATTACGCCCCAAAAATGTAACTACCCAATCAGTCACTCTTTTTGACAACAGTGACACATAGCGCTACAGAAGATTAGTTAAAAATCATTTAAATGATATGATAGTGCTCGTGATGTCCATTATATACCTAGTATTAGGTATATAACTTCAAACTTTCGTGTTTTTTACTAATACACTGTTCGTAAGAAACGGGATTTTTACCACGATTAGGCTGTTTGAGTTCCCGATATTTCAGCGCAGTTGCATGCGCCATGATCACGGGTTGACTGGTGTTGTGCGGTAGTGTGAAAAATGTTAAAGATAACAGTATCAGTCTAACTTCTTTCTGTTTTGGCGACTACTACTATTGTCCGCGTTCTCACTGCACATTGTAAGAATCCCGTTTCTTACGAACAATATATTAGTATTAGGTATATTTCAATCTCTTTGAAATAGATATATATATATATATATATGTTTTTTTTGTGGAAGCAATTTCAAATCTTCAATTCTTTCTTTTCTTCCATATGTTGATTTCTGTGATTTTGCCTTGGAGCGTATATAAAAAACACGAAAATCAAACCAACTTGTTTTTACAAATTATGTTCTTTCAGAATTTCTTTAGGGGAGTATTGTTTGCAGGGATTCTTAATAGAATCGTAACATTGAGATGAAAGGGAAGACTTTTAACGGTCAGTGCAAACAATTTTCAACTTTATTCCATTGGGATAAGGAAGTCAATAACTGCTGATAACATTTGTAATATGTTCAAAAGAATTTTGTAGGCGGGTTAAAGGAATTTGAACTTTATGCCATACAGTTAAGAATGGTTTTTAATTGATTATGTTAGTTGTAATTTTTTTATACCTAAGTATCAGATCTGACAGTTTTATTAATTTTCGTTTTTCACGAAACTCTTATTTCTCGTATTTTTCTTGTCTTTTCCTTGATTGTCTTTTGTTATGAAATTATAATTTGTTTCAGATCGTAATTTAAATTTATTCAACAGAGAAATAATATCTTTCAATGTTCATGAAAGACATGTTTATAGATCAGACTAGCTGTCGACCGCGACTCCGTCCGCACGGTGTTTAAAAAACTTGATTAGTAGCTTATGTGTTCTTCCAGATTGTTCAACATCTTTGCCAAATTTTATTAAGATCCGTTGAGCCGTTCTGGATATACCATCAAACAAACATCCATTCATCCATCTAAAAATTTGCATTTAAAATATAATTTTTGTTTCTCATGTTTAAAATTTGTGTGGATAAAAGTAATACAGAATATTCAGACTTATTGGAAAATTAGACATTATCAGTTGCTTCTATAATCACAAACTACCACACTCAGAGTGCACATTTAGCATTAATTTAGTGTAAGAAATTTACACTCAGGCAGTGGTTCAGTAACCAAAAGCTATATGTAGCAGTAACTAATTTTCTCATCAGTGTACCTAAATAAAGTCCGCTCTGACTTTCAAAAAGGTTGCTAGTAGGTACCATAAAGCGATTCCGTTTCACAACATATCCTTTCTTTTGATACTGGCAATAAAAATAACAATGGCTGAAAACAACTAACGCTTTTGCTTTTTTCCGATAAAAAAAAACAGTACAGTAATTGATGAAATCCCGTCAGACGCGACGCGCGTAACCGCAACTAGATAGGTGTAGTTCGAAAATTTCCACAAAGCGTCCCCCTCCCCCTTGTGCCCACCTCCCCGACAGCGATTCCGTTTTAGAGCCTTAATCCCGGACTCCAGTGCGAATAAAAGGCATATTTCGTCCGCCGACGCTCGCGAAATTGTCATCGCAAATAGCTTTCGCCCCGGGCAAATGAAATGTACAATTCCAAAAGTACTTAACTTTAAATATAATAAATAATCTTCAATCTTATACCATTACAATAAAGTTACTTATCCCTTGACGACCCTCCCATTGAGAATCGTAACAATGAAAACGCCAGCATTGCCCGCGTAAATAAAATTGTTATGAATTTAATTCTTATAGACTTTATGTTAAACGCTTTAAGGCTTAAAATGTTTTGAACGACAAATCTGAACTTGAAACGTCGCCTAGCCTGACGCTCGATATCAAATAAACATCCGTGTATTTACAAAACGCCTTAAGCGACGCACTCGGATGTGAGTAATTTTAAGCTTTTGCAGCGAGTGTTAAGGTACAAAGTGGTCAAATGATGGGTCAACACTAGGATTTTAGCCGGGGGAAATGAAGGAGATGGCTTGATAGGATTCATGTGAAGTGTAAGCGGGAGGATGATATAGCTCGGAGCGCTGTGATTGGTCAGGAAGGCCGCAGGCTGTGAACAGTAGCCCGCCCTATGTCTACTGTAAACGTTGACGCTTGCTGTGAATAAAGATGTAACTCGCTGAAAAAAATATTGGTAACAGTTATTTAATTTATCTAAATAGAGTAGATTGAGGTACGACATTTTATATGAAACGTCACTTTAAATAGAAAATATCAGGTTACGAAGGCGAAGTTTAGAATAAAGGATATACTTCCCAAAATTTTCTATAAACCTATTAAAAAGAAAACAGTATTTTAATGAAAATTAGAGTCAAAAGCTTACCTTAAATCTGTAAGCTAAGCGGAATCTCTAACAGGAAGTTTTTTATACCAACTAAATAACAATATTATTGTGTGGTAGCAGATTTCACTTACACCCTTTTCCCAATGCGTCGCCGCCGGCGACACCGAGGGCGAAGTCTTCAGCGCCGGGGGCGAAGTCTCCCTGCCTGGGGCGGGGCGCACACAGACGCGCACCCCACATGTACGCACCCTTATAAGTTTTCCAGTTTGACTTGTCTACCCCGTATGAATGTATAGCTCTACGTATTAAGAAAGTCGAAACGACAAATAAAATTGAATCGATCGAGTCTTTTGCCATTTGAATACGTACGATTACTTTTTCAAATCCGATGTACCCAAATATTTCTTTTATATACAGTCGGAGACGTTTATTTCCTACCCACGTCACTCACAATGTATTCAGGTCGGAAACTTGACATTGTAAGATATACGTGTTAAATTATAGCTCAGTGAGCCTAGTACGAATGATTGCTACACTCACCGTCGTATTGTCATCGACAAATAATATTGTAAAAAATCTTACACTAATTTTGACATAATTGACGATGACGATACGAATGTGAATGTCATAAATATTCGTGCTAAACCCACAGATAGTTTGCTGTACCTACAGTATTCGATTCTAGGTGGGAAGCGAATTTAATACTTGAACTATGGGATATAATAGAAACAGTTGTACTAAAAGCAGTTAGGAGATACGGCCCTCACGGCTGTAACTCTGGAAGCCCGAGATGGTCTGTACTGGACACGCACAATGCTACTACGATTTTCACTGCTCTATGTCAAATTAGTACATATGGTGTAAGTTATCTGAAAGTTTATATAAAACACTTCTACGCTCTTCTCCTGTTTTTCAATAATATGCTTCTGACCAAGGAATTTTAACATACCTATTTTTTTTAATATCTTTTTTATATACGATAGTAAAAAGCCTGTATTAATTATTCAAGTCAACAATTTTCTCGTAATTTAATAACACCGACTCAAAAGATACAAATAATCAGAGGTATAAACAAAGAAATAAAAAACAAAAACTGAAAGGCGAAAGGTAATCATTTTCCTTTGTAATCTTGTTAGGTAAATGTTTGAAGGAAGTAAAGAAGCGTAATTATTTAAGAAACTCTGCCCACAAAGGCAGGGGAGGGGACCGCGAGGAAAGACAGCATCGTACCCTTGTTGTAATTATTTTTCCCATGAAAACTTTCGCCTTTTACAACTTCATTTTAGGGAAAAATTGACGAAAGAAATAAATGGATAAGACATAACCTGATCGTAAATCATTGCGTCTGTTGATTTCCACTGTCGATATACTTGTATTAAAACATGTTTTTTCAAAGATAATGTGCGAGTCGACGATATGTTTAGACACTACAAATCAAATAAGAGAACTTTAATATTATTTAATATCATGGGAGAAATAGCTTACCTTGGCTACCTAATGTGTGTTTAAGTTTTTCACAACATTTTTTTCTGTAAATTTGTTATTCCAACTTATCATTATTTTTGCAAATTATTTCCCTATTTACCTTCCTTTATCTCGCAAGTAGGTATCATACGTCCATTCGTATAAAAGGCAATGTAAATCTTTGAAATTATTATTGTATCCTTGCGTCGCGTATATAGCTTCGTGCGCGCTCCGTACGCATAACGTTAAATCGTCGACGCGAGTCATCTATTCGAACAGTATTAGGCGTAGCGACTACATGTTAACTGTATAGATTTGCTTTGCCTTCATAAAAATCGCTTTTCTTCTGACGATTAGCAAACTGTTTGCGAGCGACTATAGACCAAAATTTCGGTGACGCTTACTTCTGATATTGTGTTGCCTGGTTTAGAAAATTTATGTTGCATTGCATAAGGACTTAAATAGTTAACTTATGTTTGTGGATATAATTAGGAATGTCCACAACAATCTAAAGTTAACAAGTCCGCTTGTTATGAAAAAGTTTATATCCGACAAATACATGTAATAAAGGGCGAGGTTTCATAAACTTTTAGGTGAATTATGAGGAAGTATAACTAAATATATATATTCTTATATATTTACTCAAATGTTATATATTGTCCTTTTCGCAGAAAAGGACCGACTGGGAAGCAGTGGGTCGAAATATTGTGATTAACGGTGAGACGATTTTCTTATGTGTTCAAGTTCCATCGTTAGTGTTTAAAAAGCGTTCACCGACGCAATATTGTACCGGTGTTCGATTACCTACAATAAATAATGCAATGTGACATATTAAAATGGGCCATCTACTTTATGTTGTTCTGAATACTATTTTGAACGAACCGAACGTCGTTAGAACGTTATTTATTTTTGTAATT
The DNA here is from genome assembly GCF_912999745.1 of Papilio machaon. Taxonomy (NCBI): domain Eukaryota; kingdom Metazoa; phylum Arthropoda; class Insecta; order Lepidoptera; family Papilionidae; genus Papilio; species Papilio machaon. The sequence goes on from NC_060011.1 coordinate 2,114,014, forward strand.
ACATTACAAAAAGAATTTATAAAATAGTGAATCTCTAGAGCATGCAACGAATAACGTATTTTAAAAGTCTTTTGTGTTTTTTTTTTATGAAATTTCCCGACGGTAAATACAAGGCTCCACTAGTGAGGGAGTAAATCAAATAGTGAAGGCACCTGGCGCGCCGGAAGTGGCCTTCATTGGCGGAAATGGAGCGGCCGACCGGAAATCGCAATTTACACCGACTCGTTTACACTTTGTTAGTTCATTTGATCTAGGAAATGACGTTAGTTTGTACTCTGTTAGTTTTTCTCGGACACATTTAAGACAGCTTTTTTGAGGAATCAAATTTATTTAAATGTACTAGAAAAATCTTCCTTTTTTGGAGTAAAGCTAATGGAACATGAACATATTCTAGTGTCGCATTTAATTAAGTAAACTTTAAATATGAATGCGTGAAAGGTGATATGATCAAGAAGGGAGTGGAGACTGACATTACGGATGACTGATCAATCTGGTGAGCGGAGCTTAAGAGAATTGGATAAGGACAAATGCTAAATAAAGCTTCTTTAATTTATTGCTAGCCTTGTATGCATAAGATATACGAGGAATAGAACAGAGTTATAAAAGAAAAGAGGACAGCGCCCATAGTAGACCTACATTGCTTTGAAACACAGAAAAATGAATACAGATAAACCTGGATAAAATCTCTAGAAGCTAGAGGCATTGGCCGGTTCAGACATACTGTCTCCATAAGCGCGAAACTCGAGTTAGAGAGAAACCTCTGTAAGTAAGGAAAATATCGCGGTCTCTTGGACTCTCGCTTAACCAAGTGCACTTCTACTTCACGTCCGTATCCTCACAGTATTAACACATCCAGAGCCGATGCGATCTAGATCGCTTTAGCATTGAGTGTGTTAACCAGCTATCATTTAGAACTGACCAAATATATTGCTCCCCTCACGTCAAGTATCCGTGACTAAACACCACCCATAATCAATTATACGCTTTATGGGCATTTGTTAACTGTGCTTACACTTTATTTGTAACTCGATGTAAAGCAGTGTTTTGTAAGTTAAATACTTTTAAGTTGTTATTTGATGTGAAACATCTATAGGCTCACTTGTAAACCGAATTGTTGGCGTGACGACGCTTGCCGTGGCGACGGGTCGCCACGCTATACTGAGGTATACATATTTTATTTTAATAATTTTATTTTAATAATATTATCTTTTATGCATATTACTTGTACACACACGATGTTTCACATCTACCAGGCGTCCCATGACGGCTCACAAGTTTTTTTTTATTTTGTTTAAATAGCACCGACGGCCCCTACGTAAAGTTAAGTAACTGCAAAATTGGAATTTTACAGCACAGTGCGATATACATTCAAAAATGTTATCCTGAATTCTATTTATGGTGACATATTCGTTGTCTAAAAAGTATCATCACAGTAAATATCATAATCGACATAGTTTTTTATATTTTCTGACATCTAATGTTTTCGTATTGATCACATGTTTGTTTTTTAATGCTGATTGATACATTTCCTACGTAATAGACATTATTTAAAGCCGATAATAACATCTGATTCGCTTGAGGTAACTACAAAGTCTTTAATATTCTAACCAAATAGTTTCCAAAGACGCCGTAACTAAATCAAGCCAAACAACATCCCCACCTCATTACACGCAAGACTTTTCATTTCTCTGCCCAACAGGCGTGTACAATCGCCTTAAATACCACATAATATATCTTGAACTTTACACTACGAAATTATAGACACTATTGCACTCGAAATAAGGATGTTAACATGAGTTATATGGGTCTTATGTAATTGGTTGTTTTGGGACATCATCAAGCGAGTTCTCGGTTATTTTGGCGCGTTAACGCCAGTCCCCGACGCTGTTGTGGGGTAATCGTCGATGAGATGACGTTTTCCTGCGTTTTCTGTTGCCATGACAACGATGCGAAGAGACGCCGATCGATAACGTCTGTTATACCTGGTTTACATTATGCCAATACAATAGAACAGTAGCGCTCAAAATTAAACCTGGCATACAACTGGCGTAATGTAAACACTAACTGGTAGCAGTGATCCCATATAATCATTGTCTTGCCAGCAGTACTGGCCTACTGTACTGGAATAATGTAAAACAGACATTATAGAAACTTTTTCATGATATACATGTTACGTTACTTGTATAATAGACAATCCATTTCACGTCACTAAGCGACAAATTAGAATACAAAGGATATATATAAGAATACAAAAGAATGTCCTTAAAAAGATACATTGACATTTGTCAATGTATCTTTTTAACCCTGGTTTTAAATAAAAAATTGAAAAATATCACTGCTTTTACTGGTGATTTATAAAAAAAACATTTTCTAACTACTTAATCTATTTACGTACTTTTATGATAAGATATTTTTACTTTTTTATCACCTCTTAACTCTAAATAATATCATTTTATTTAAATGTAACTTTGATATAGTCATACAATGCAGAATTGTCGTAGTATTGTTATTTAAGCCTTGCCCTCTATTGATCCGCAACGAAAGCTTCGCCGGGGGCCGCGGCTACGGTTCATGTATAGGTCTAATAACTAATAGAACTGCCATATTAAAAATAAAAGCTGTGTGATTAGGCTGACTGTAAGATTGGTACTGTTGTCTAGAGGTGTCATTGGATACGAATTCTTCTCTAGAGTGTCATACGAGTATCAACGGTCGGTCTGTCTATTGTAATTTTTTTTATGTTATTTTTCAAAATAACGTTAAAGCTAAAGCTAGCAAATAGAGGGGTCTAGGCTCCGAATATTAATTTGTTCCATTCGGTGTTGAGACCCTTGGTCCGCGGGGTCCTAGCGCTAGAAGGCTTTTTGAGGAAATAGCAAAAAGGTTAGTCGACATTACAGGAGGCCGAAGAGCTGGCAGCTACCTCGGACAAAGAATTAGTCTAGCCATTCAAAGGGAGAACGCTGCCAGTATCTTCGGAACCTGGCCTAAAGGGACTCCCTTTAATGGTATATTTTAGTTTTTATATTATATTTTTAAGGTTTTTAGTTTTAGGTTCTAGCGTAATTTATATTTGAGATTTCCAGATAATACTATTGTTGTAAATAACGTTATATATTTTGTGATCAATTTCATGTCTATCACATTCTTAAGTCTGCAGAGAAGGGTTAAACAACCCTTTCCCTTTCTATCCGCTATTATACCGCGACGTTCATTCTCTACAAGTTTAAACTGAATGATTGTCCCATTATAATACTTTGACTATGCATATGGAAAAGGTAATTGAGAAAATTTTCATTTCTAATTTTACTTAACAAATAACGTAAATTTTTCTGTTTATATAAATGCTAGCTGTCGCCCGCGACCCCGTCCGCGCGCAGTTAAAAAAAAAACTAAATGGGAGGGGCGGGGTTATGAAAAATAGATGTTGGCCGATTCTCAGACCTACTGAATATGCTCACAAAATTTCATGAGAATCGGTCAAGCCGTTTCGGCGGAGTTCAAGTTCGAACCCCGTGACACGAGAATTTTATTTATAAGAAATACTTTTATATATTATATAGTAGTACTTATGTACGAGTATAATAATAACTGTCGCACGTAACTCCATCCGCACGGAATTAACATAAATAGTAACCTATGTGTTCCTCCAGACTCCATTCTACATCTATGTCAAATTTCAACGAGATCTATGCATACATTCTGGAGACACCTTCTAACAAACATTGATCCATCCAAACATTCGCATTTATAATATTAGTTAGATACACTTAGAGTAAGATAACTTGTTTTTAAATTTTTTCATTAAATACTTAGTTAGAGCGTCTGTGGCACAGAGGTTAAGCACTTGACTTGCAATCTGCAGGTCTTGGGTTCGAATCCCGCCATGTACCAATGTGTTTCGATTTAAGCAAGGTTCCGAAGATACTGGCAGCGTTCCCCCTTTGAATAGCTAAACTATTTCGATTTATATATGTACATTTATACGACGTTCTTACGGTGAAGGAAAACATTGTGATGCTGCACATACCTATCTGAGAAGAATTTCAATGATATGTATGAAGTCAACCCGCACTGGGCCAGCGTCGTTGATTTTTGTTTATTAAGATTGGTCGAATGAATTTCCTTTTTGCTAACGATGCACTCTTGTGTTCTTTATTCTGGTGCAATACGGTAAGGTCTCGGAGGCAGGGGAGGGGAGGCAGGGGACTTCATGGCCGGCAGCGGCCGCGGGCGCGGATATTTTCAAAATAATAATTAAGAGGATACATTTATTATGCCGCGCATATGTAATGCGCGCCGAGATAACCTACTACAGGATGTTCAAAAATTACTAAACATATTATAGAGTGGTAATATTTTCGATCGAGTTTTTGACTTAGGAATGGTGACTTATCGCGCAGATGGTAGCGCATTAAATTGGTAATTAAAGAAACACAGTTGTCTTTTAAATTAAAAACCATGAAAATTATCACACTCATCAGATGAAACGTTGTTAATTTTACGCCTATCTTCTATGTTCTGATAGTACTTAGGGTGAACTGGCCATTCGTGTAGCAGCTAATTCGGATTTGACCATCGACAAACTGTTAAGTATTTTTGTTTTTTAGTAACTGAACTGTTATTTAATTCGTCTATGACTACTATCAAAATGTATTGATGTAAAAGCTACGTTACGAGGATTGCATCGTAATCTCTGTCTACCTCTGGTGATATAAACCGGTATGTTTGGTTACTATGGTAACTATATGGATCGTCCTCTAGGCGGCTGCGCGGGTAAGCGTTCATCACCGCGGCAGCTGCGCGCGCGTCGCCCCGGGCTCAGCCAGCGTACGCCCGGTACCATCGACAATGCTTTGATTTTTTTTTAAATCCGTCGATATCTGTTCTAAAGCTGAATAAAAAATACCTTACAAATATTTCTTTATAATCTGTTGTAGCAATTAGATACCCTAAATAAATGTACTCTTCTAAATATTCGATAATCGTGATAATAACAGGAAAATAACAGGCAACGCATTTGCGATTCCTCTGGTATTGCAAATGTCCATGGGTGTCGATGAACACCTTGCTGTTCCCGCTGCTCGTTTGCCCCCTTCTCTTATAAAAAGAAAAAATAATAATAAAAATCGTATTATGAAGACTCTAATCGTTACATGTAAAGAAAATGTAAACAGAGCTCTTTTCTCTCGGAGGTTACACCTCGAAGAAAAATTCTTCTAAGCAACTGCCCTAGTAATTCTTGCCATGCTCGAACTCTATTATCTACGAAAAGACGCAGTCGCAAAATTATGTAGCAAAATAGGTTTAAACTTCCAGCATTGTGCAGAGGCTATTACGAAGTGGTGTAAGTTAATTGTGCATCATTTCAGTCTTCGGGCAGTCATGATGCGGACGCACGAGACGCCGCGGGGTCGCTGTTATAGTGCGTGACCTGATCGGTTATTGACGGCTAGTGCGTAACATTGAATTGATGTATTTGTGCATCAATTATGTGAAAACTACTGAATGATTCAGTATGTAACTATAATAGATCATCGAATCGTTCTATGATTGTTATATACAACTACAGTACGACAAAGGATATTGTGACATTTTTTTATTATTGTCAGGAGGGCGCTAATGAGCTATTATAATTTAGTTCCATTTATGCCCACCAGGTCAGATAACTTTGTCAGTCTATAACCTATTTAAATATCTACTACATAAAATATATTCATCTGTTTGGTATTACAATCGTACATTTGGAATCTCACGGCGTAATCAGTTCGAGAGCAAAACGCGAACTTCGTGATACCTCAGAGCGTTGAAATTTTTGACATTTCTCGTGATTTTTCCTCGCATATCCACCCTCGGGCGGATCGGGCCGAACAATTAGATACAGGCTTGATTTATTATTACACAAATCTGCGTCAGTAGGAACGTGCGAATGTTTTACTCTGTTTTGGTGTTCACGGAATATCGTGACAGGTCGTCATCGTTTTAGCGCCAATTACCTTCAATTTGAAAACGGCCAATTCTAATTTTGGTTTACTTTTCTGATTATCGTGATGTTGCAATTAAAGATATATGTATAGGATGGTTTTATTTTAAGTTAAGACACAATTGCAATTTCTTGATTTATTAAAATGTTACTATATGTTACTGCAGTCAAAAACAGTTTTAATTTAAATCGTGAAAGTTACTGCTATATTTTTATTTTAAAACTAAGTCATAATTTACAGTTTAATATAAAATTGTATGAAGGTGTAACATATTTCAAAGAGTAACGTATGACAGCCGCGTTAGCATCGCCTGGGGTAAAGTCGCGGTCCGGACGCAAGCTTCCGCCAAGCGGCAATTATTGTTTTAGTGGAAACTGATCCTTACTAAAGTTACGTTAAAATATAGTGAGATGTATTTACATCTAGAAATATTACGATATTTAGGTAAGTAAAATGAATAAGTAAAGATGAAATAGGAGATTTACCATTACTTCGGTAAACTGTGTTAAAATACATTGTAAAATTTAAATTTGTATGTATTGCTTTTTTGATGTGTATATTTACGAGTATTATGTCTGCTTTTTCTTCAAGGGAGTAAAAGGGAAAACGAGCGGTAGTGGATACCCACTTTTAGAAATTAATATGTCTATTAATCTTACTAATATTATAAATGCCAATGTTTGGATGGATGCATGGTTGTTTAAAGGTATCTCCAGAACGGCTCAACAGATCTTAATGAAATTTGGCATAGATATATAACATAATCTGGAAGAACACATAGGTTATTTATCAAGTTCTTTTTAATTCCGCACGGATAGAATCGCGGGCGACAGCTAGTTATATATAAATATAAGGAAAATGTTAACGTATGTGAATTATACGTCAAGACGGAGCTCCGAATTAAGTACTGAAATGTGTTTTTATATTACGAAATATAATCTTTGTAATTTTACTTTCTCAGCACTTTCATTTTTACGACCAAAGAAAATATGCCGCACAAGAAGGAAAGAATCTAAGCGTGAAATTATTTCTGTGAAAGGAGGTTTCTTATTGTTGCAGGTCTCATTGTGTTTTTATACCTCCTTCTTTATCTCCCTCCGTCCGGTCAGCACAAAGGCGAATAGCGATATATGTAATCAACTTTTGTTTATTTGACTTTTATACCGGAACAAATGCTCGGAACAAAATTACTTCGTTGATGCGGGTTTTTGGCAGTGACGTTTCGTAGCTTTACGAAAGTTTACTCGTTATGTTGAAATATAAATATGCTTTATTATACAACATTTTAGTATAAAATTTTATTAGAACCTTGACTTCCGAACTAAATCATCCTTTATTTCATTAAATCTTATTTTTATTTATATTATAAATCTGAATATTTGGATGTATGCATAGATATTTGTTAGAAGGTAGGAACACAACGAGTGTAAGGTTGTGAAAGAAATTCAGTAGAATTGTATGACACAGTTTGGAAGGAACTGAAAATTGAACACATAGGCTATCTATGATACCGGAAATGTGTACGGTTTTTGTTCACGTTTGATTAATATATTTACTCGTTAACTTCGCAACGAGTCTTATTAAAATTTGGCACAGATACAGACCATAGTCTCAAGTAATCTATGAAATGATTTTCAGCCTTTAAACTTTTTAACTCTGCGCAGACAAAATCGCAGCCAAAAGCTAATTATATTATAAATGCGAAAGTCTGGACTGATGGATGTTTGTTTCCACGTAACTTAAGAACGACAGAAGTGTATCAGGGATCAGGGTTAGAATACAAACTGGACATAGGATATTTACTAAGATTTTTTTAATTCCACGAGGACAGTCGCGGGCATCAGCTTATAATAATAGTGCACAAAGTTTAAATCCGGTTATGAAATAACTTTTTCTTGTGATGGCGGATCACCGATCATATCTGAAGATAGTATATAAATGTTTGTTGCATATTGGATGCACAGTAATGCACCTTGCGAGGCGTGGTCTCACCGCCGCCGCCTTCAATTTTACTCCTGTGCTGTTTTATTTACAAATCTAAAGGTAAGTTTACACATATGTTTATGTTGGAAGTGGATTAAGAATTTAAAACTTACTTTATCATGATCATTGTAGCTTTACTCTTTCATATATCTCTATCAGCCGTCATCTCTGAATTCCTCTCTTCTTGTACATATTCATCTTTTACACAATTCTCTATCTTTGTAGCCATGTTACAAGTTACTTAAAATATCAATATTTCAAATGACAAGAAAATGTAATATTAATGTTCTATAGATTTGATAATTAGTTATTTAATGAATAATAAAAATAAGGTGAAAATTTCTATCATGGCTTTAATTACGTATTATTGCATAAAGTAAGGATCCAAAAAAATAATTGTCTTTTAGTTCTCATTGCGTTTAGGAATTCATAGATTTTCTTTTTTTATTATCATACAAAGATAATTGATATTACATACAGTTTTCAGTTTTATTATACTTATAGATATTTCAATATTTAATAGTACACCTACTTACCTATTTACTATTGAAATTTAAAGTACGTTTTTTTCTGAGTACTTAGAATTTTTTTCGTAGCAGTATTTTTGCACGTACTGTACCAGCCCTTGATAACATCAAAGGCTTGAGTTTCGCGCCCTTTTAGGGTTGCGCTCAATATGCCAGTGCAGCGATGCGCGGTTAGTGACGTGCTTCACAATACCATAACCGGAACAAACATATGTTTTTTTTAATAAAATCCATTTTATTAAATTTAAGATTCCAAAAATTATGAAACACTTTATAAACAGATGACTATTAAAAATCAACGAATTGTGAATGAATTTTAATGTGGATATAGATTTCAAAGTTTATATTTATTTCTTTTCTTAAAATTATTCTACAATGCTAAATAATAATTCAGTTAATTTTATTTACGAATGCAGTTTCAAAAATGTTATGTGATAAAATATTATCGATATAATAACATCGATATTTCTAGCAACAATCGTGTGACAACCTTATTAAAGCGCGAATGCATTCTGATAGAAATTTTGTTTTTAATCGACATTAAATTGGGCGCGGAATTAGTTCGGACCCTCGCGTCCCATTGCTGGGGCAGACGGCTTCATTTAAATGCTAAATTAATATCAAACAGCTTTCATCTTTGCCGCATATCTCTATAATTCTTGTGACTAAATATTTAGAAAAAAAAATAATTACTTTTATACGTCACGAATGATAAACTATCAAATAATTCACAGCCATAAATATATTTTAATCTCTTTATAAAATATCTATTAATTATTCAATATGTATTAGATTTGTACAGCGCGTCTGTCGAACGTAAAATAAAACGACAAATCTCATACAAATTTTGACATATTTTGTTGATTACGTTACGACGCATATCACAAATATTAGTGAAATAACCTAAATTTTAGAATTCATAGCATAAGACAGACTCTTTAAAATATTATCTACATTTAATATTTTAAACAGTCTGTCTTTAAAGATTAAAAGTTCAGAAATTTTATTGAATTCAGTATTGTTCAAACTAAAGCAAAACCTTTGATAATATAAACTGCATAATAAGAAATGCTTTGTTCAATCTTTCCAAAACAAAAAAAAAACACTAAATCTATAGTTTTAATTAATTTGTAACAATACAAATGTTACATTTTGGTAAAAAAAACTTAATTTCCCGCTCAAATCTGACAGAACTATTAAATACTCTTTGATTGTCTGTGACGAGTGACATTTGTTCAAATTGTCAATGTTTTACAAATAAATCAAGCCATTGTAACACATACTTATGCATTAAGTCGTATTGTTTTCAAAATAAAGACCAAAATAGTATACTTTATACGCAAACATCTTTTGTCGAGGGAGGCGCTTTTTACCGACTCGTTGTGCGGTTAATAAGCCGTGTAAATGAGTTCTTTATCGCAGTGCGTTTCTAATGCCTTGTTTGTGCAGTTCCGAATGACAAAGGGTGAATAAATTAAATAAATATGCAATTATTTAGATATTTAGGGGCATTCATTTGTAAAATAATAAAATGACCGCTGGCTTTTGAAACGTACATGTAATGTTTATTAAGGTTTTACTTCATTTTTAAATTTATGCCCTATTCTAAGAATCTATGCCCTATTCTAAGAATCTATGAAATAACGTGTTCTAATTGGCTCTTGAACAACCGCCACGCTACCACAATCATGTTGAAATCCAGAATTACATACATTTACGTTACTAAAAGTATTTTATGTCGTCCTGGTAAAGTTTCTTCGACTTTCTTACATATGTAAACGCTATTGGTTTTTTTTTGCTTTTTTTATAGGATAAGGGGTAACAATCAGCGAATCGCCTAATATTCGTATCACTGACGTTCATAGATATCCGCAACACCAGAGGAACCGCAGATGTGTTGGCGACTTAAAAAAAAAATAAGTATGAAGTTTAAACCCATATATGCACTGTCGGAATAGTGGGCCTAGCGCGAATATTTTTTTACGATAACAATGACAAAATTTGTGCAACAATCGGACTTAAAGTACACCAAAAATCTCACACTAATTTTGAAGATTATCATCATCTTTGTTGATTGTCAAAAATATTCGTGCTAGGCCCACAGTTAAAATTCACGATTATTCCCACGTAATATTATTGTAGAAATCCAATATACAACACGTTGTAGTCTCAATTTTGTCAAAAAATAATGAAAGGGATGGCAATACATATTAATACAATCGTCACGGCAGTGGAATTCTAAGGCTACTAGGCTTGCTAACAATTATTTCTCTTTGACGGCTAGGGTGATTACAATAGGTACTAATCTAGATCTAGTGCTTAATAAAAGCCCGCAATATCTGTACCCTTGTAAAGACGTCAGCGGTTTGGGAGTCTTCATTTGTCAACTTCGAATAGTTCTCGCGGACGACCTCGTTATTAAAACTTTGAGATGTTATACTTCGAACAATACAAATAGACTTGTAATTATAACTTAAGTTTCTTCATAACATATTAGAAATTTATTGTTGTCTTCTTTTAGCTTTGGTATATTGATTATTTTTCTTTTCAAAACAATTAAAAATCCCAACTTTAGTAATTTTTGGGGAGGTCTATGTCCAGGAGTGGGATTGGAACGTGGCTAAAAGGATGAAGATCATATTAAAGTCACAAAACAATAGTAAATAAAATGTTTTCGATATCGTCTTTAGACCATAGACAGGTTTCCCTTTTCCTTCCAAAATCCCAGTCAGTTTTCTCATAAATAACTAGCAAAGATTTAAGTAGGAATTAATAATAACATGGCTAATTAATGGCTTATATGATTCAGGGTATGATATTTTATACTTATAGCCCATCTGCAAAACGTTCTGAGCCCCAACCGGCGCTGTTACCGAAGTGGCAGATCGCAAGCGGACCGTCGCCTCGAGCTATCACGACGCGCCTTTACGCACTATACACCTTTTGTCTTCAAACTCGTCCCTTATTGAATTGTTTCCAAGCAGGTGCATTAACATATTCTTTCTTTTCACATAGAAACTATCGCCGATTAATAAATAATGAGGATAAAATGTAACATCCAATAGACATCGAAAAAGTAGTAGACAAAGGCATCATGGCAGAAAACATGGCGGCGATACTAAAGTGGCGGAAATTTTTGTTACTCATTGTCACTTACAACTCAATAACTTCCAAAATATGTATATTTTCAAGTCTGGGAGATGAAAATGTTACGCGGCAGACCAAAAATAACCTGTTTTCCCCAATTGTTTGTTCTTTTTTCTGTAAATTTTATATATTGAATTCAAAAGCGAAAAACTGTAGTGTGTGTAAATGGATAAATAAAAAAGTTTAGTTATATTGAAGTGAGCGAGGTAATAGTGGAATAGTGCGCGAGTGGCAGAACGTAAGCCGTACGCCCCGGGCCGTCACGACGCCCGGCCCTCGCCCTCGCCGCCCATAGACCATTTCACCGGACTGGCCACTTCAAAAACGAACACTTTTTTCTTTTTTTTTTCGTTTACATTGTTTTCATATTTTTTTAAAAAAGGAACGAATACTTTTTTAAATCCTTGAATCTTGATGCAGCTTGTGATAATATTTATGATATCGCATTGTGCAGGTATTTATTATGAATAATTTACTTGGAAGTCTTTAGTCTTTACATATTTTTTACGTAGACTATTATATTTATGATTCCAGATGTGGCTGTTCAAGTTATGTTATGATTTAACAGATTAAAAATGAAAATTATTTAATATTTTCTCTTATTTAAGAATGTCCATTATCACGATAATCTAAAGATGTAATTACATGTCAATGATTGTTTTCTTTTTATTTTAAAACGTCCAACGATATTTATAGCCTTGTCGTCCGGTGCGCTGTCCAAGAGAACCGCCCACTTTGAACCTGATTTAAAAATAATACGACTTCCTGTGCCTGACTCATCAACAATGATTTAACTCGTAGATGGCTTAATATTTCAATAACATTTTTTGATTAACAATTACGCTATCTTATAATTATACTTTAGACATTTTTGTATCATGAATCATATTGATTTTAAGTTACTTTTATTTGCCGACTTAAATAATTTACACGGATCCGAAATTGCGCCGTCAAAAATACCCGACATAGCAAAATAGCACTTAAAGCATTCTACATTCTGTAATTTTATTTTCCATAGATTTAAGTGTTTTACCAAAACCTCATAGATACCTATTTATCAAAAACTCAACAAACAAAATACAAAGATATTATTATAAGCTGTCGTAAACTAACCAAAAAAATAGAAACATCACAAAGACCCTCGCAGTCTAAGCGGACCCCTAAATTACGCATCGACCGTCTATAATTACGGAACACTATCGGGTTTTTTATCTCGCGTCCCCGCACTATATCGGTCACAAATCTAATACAGCTAATTACGGTATTCGGTACGGATCTTTGAAGAGTGTTACATTTGGTACATCCATTGTGCCATAGAGTAAAATTAATACTTTGTGGTTAGATTGATCATAAGAAATCAATTCAAAATTGTCACTTGTTTCTTCTTTATAACGTTTGGTAGAACCGTTCGCTTTCCGTGGATCTTGACAAGTATAAAGGATGACTAAAGTTAGTATGGATGGATTGTATGAAAGAGGATACGCGTAAGAAGCCAATGAATTCAAATATGACTGCTGTATAGAAGAATTAGCGCCGATCCGTCGAAAGGAAAAGAATAGTAAGACGATGTGTAAAAAATGTCGTCTATTCCTTCTTTCTAAATCTAGTTTTTTTTAATAGTGACGAGGCATAAGTCATCAATCAGAGGCGGATCAATAAACTAATTACGTCAATAAGGTCCAGGAGCGCGCCGGCAGCGTTCGCGCCGCGGGAGACTGTTGGCGGGCTTGTCATTCGCACCACGACGCCATTGTTTTTGCTCACCTTTTTTATTGCGCTGCGGGAGGCAAAGGATTGCGTGTTACTGCCATTATTGTCAAAACCATATTGTTTACATATTTTTGAATTTTAATGAATCAAACAAATTAATAAAATATTAATTAAGTACTTATTTCACTATGAATATGGTATAAGAAATTTTAAGTAATACTCGGATTTCACCTTTAAATCAATCTTTAAGACTTTCACTTCCAACATTTACTTATCCTATTATTTAATTAATTTGATGAAAATAATGAATTTGATACATACATCTAATTATCTAAAGGAAAAGCCAAACGAGCTAATGTAGTCGTATAAGGACCTGTCAAAATTAATAAAGTAGTGGTATCGAGTGTTGCCGCGTGCCGAACGATGGGTCAGCTTTTTTATCCCTGCCAACCCCCTAATGGGCGACGCGTGGCTGTCTAAGAGCGTATTGTTTATGCAACCCTAAGCAAGAGCTATAATATACCAATGCACTGTACTTGGAAAGTAAGCATTAATTCAATTTTGTTAGACGTAATCGAGTAACTACGCATTGGTTAGCGTGGAATTCAGAACCATCTCTTAAACAATTAAAAATAAAACTTTCAGAAAATAGACCTTCAATCACATGTACGCTAAATTTAAGATGTTTTCCAATAGCAGCCTTTGATAATAAATTATGACAATTATGAGAGATATAAAAACATTCACGCTTCATACTAAACCGGAGTGGTGATGATAAAAGGTGTAATTTTTCATAGTTTAAAACTTTCAAAACATAACTAAATAAACTTACTAAATAACTGATTAAATTTTAGTTCTCTGTAAAAAAGCTGAGCGTCACGGGACCTTTGCCTTTAAAATAATAATTTGAATCACATAAGATGGCCGCCCACTAGGGAAGCAAGAAAAGAAGGGCGCGAAAAGGAAGGGAATCGACGCTTGAAATCGCATTGCATCTTCAATTTGTGTTGATTTAAAAATAAATCTTTGAAGTTTTACGCAATCTGGATGTGTATTTGCTTGGTTTTTTTATTGAGGGTGTGCCAAATGAGAGATTACGTTTTTTTACATTTTTGGTTTTTATTAATTTTATCTTTAATTTTATTAATATGAATTTGTTCACGAATGTAAAGTATATTGCCGATATACATACTTAAAGGACTTAGTTAAATAGATAACTACTTGTCTTTTGATGTAAAGATTAATTCAAAAATCTTCAAAAATCAATGTTGAAAGAATGTATAAATAGAAAATGATCGAAAATCTTACCTACGACTACTATATATTTTCGACAAATCGTTGATGTAGCCCGCGACTCCGTCCGCGCATATTAAAAAAAACATAATAAGTACCCTATGTGTTCTTCTATGAACTACATCTATGCCAAATTTCATCGAGATCCGTTGAGCCGTTCCAGAGATACCTTCAAACAAACATCCGTCCATCCATCCATCCAAACATTCGTATAGAAGGATAATCAACTTATCGAATTTTATATACGCACAAAAAATACCAACAGTCTCATAATATTCACCAAATAAACTCTATGACACTAAATTTCAAATGGTATTTACTCAAAAGTAGCATAATGTATGTTGGATCTTGTCTTCTTGTTAGGGCCCTTATGTAATCTGATACACGTTTAAAATGCACAAAATACTTCTAGAGATGAGTATAATAATACCTTTTAGTTTTCTCCAGATATCTCAGAACACCTGTTCGTGATCGTTTTAAGAATCGATTTCCATAAACGATGATCTCACGCGATGTGCAATATGGATTAAATGCAATGCTAATAAAATAAAACAATAATCGATTTAAATAAAATTTTTGCTATTTATAATTTTCTGGTTAATTTCAGTAACATTAAATAAATAATTTCTTCCATTTCAAGCTTTTTATTTTATTAGCCAAGGACTATTTTTTTCTTTAATTGATATCTTTTATAAGTGTAATTTGTTTTGTTTTCGATTAATAAATTGTATTTTGTTTTTATTTTATGTCTATGGGCGTCTGTTATTTCTTTACTTTAAGTTCGTTTTTTATTTAAAAAAAAAGCTTTAGCCAAGTAGGTAATATACATAATTTGAAAGAGAAATTCATCTAAAAATAATCGTGGTTAACTTCAGTACATTTAATACCAATTACGTTATTGGTTGGCGTTTAAAAAGTTTTATTCGTGCAATAAATCAAAAATAATGATTATTGTGTGTCGAACATTTTTAGGTTTTAGTGGAAACGAGTGCAATCTCTATAAATCACGTACAGTGAGCTGAGCCAAATTGATAACATACAATTTTTCATACAAAGCATTATTGTAATCTTACTAATATTATAAACTAGTTGTCGCTCGCGACTCTATCCGCGCGGAATTTAAAAAAAAAACATAAAAAGTAACCTATGTTTTCTTCCTGACTTTGTTTACATCTGTGCCAAATTTCATCGAGATCCATTGAGCCGTTCTGGACATACTTTCAAATAAATATCCATCCATCCATCTAAACATTCGCATTTATAATATTAGTAAGTTTTAATGTTTACATTTTAAATGGACGATCTTTACATTTACGTATCTTCAGATCAGCTAAAATGATCTCGCTGAAATTTGGCATACGTGTTAATCTGGAAGAACGCATACGTTACTAAGTTTTTTTTGATTCCTCGCAGATAAAGTCGCGGTCAAAAGGTAATTAGTATTATATAAAATAAATTGTTAATGTTCAGTGGGTCCCTAGCACAAATGTTTGTGCCATTGCCATCGTATTGTCATCGATAAAATTTGTGTTAAAATTTGTGCAACATATCGGGCGTAAAGTACACCAACAAATCTCATACAAATTTTGACACATTTTGTCGATGATGTTACGAAGGTGACTATCGTATCTATCGGATAATCTTTAAAACAAATTGATAAACAAGAAACAACTGTTAATTAAACTAATAACTGCTGTACTGTGAGTCGTGTATGAAAAATATGCACTAAGGACAGCTGTCCTAAGTACTGTGGTTGAACTCTGAGTGCAGCAGTTATATAAGCTAACTGAAAAACTGCCACGAAATCTGAACAATCGAAATGAGAAAGACTGCACAAGATGTGTAACTATTTCATTGCCAGTTTTAAAATTATACAATTCTATGGCCATTGAAAATGAGAAATTATATTTACACATGTCACTGGTTGACAATATCATTTATTGTCTGTGGATTTATTTTAGAATTTTTCAATGTTCAAATTGATCGTATAACCATATAATTTTTTTTAAATAAGTTTGTTATAATTTTTCATTTTCGACTTTAGATAGAACAATTTAATAGTATTATCTCGGTACATTAGGAGCGAAGCGTTTTACATCAATTTAATCCGATACCACTTTATTGTACAATTGAAGACTTTCGGGACAATTTGGAGCGATCTCTAAGACAATATAATTCGTAAGTGATTGATAGCTCGGAGCGGCGCGTCGCGTCGCAAGCACGCGAACCCAGCTGGAATTTCAAATTGGACCAGAGAGAATGAGCAGTATAAAAAGGTACTTTTACATGATCTCTGGATCGATGAATTAGGTTCTTTTTTATGTTAACATTTATAAAGAGATGTTTCGTCAAGTGAAAGTATTTTTTAGACATTTTAAAACAATTAGCTAAGTATTTTCATTTTTCAATTTAATACTTAAATAGAACTCCATAAATCAATTAGCTGAGCATTTTCATTTTTCAATTTAATACTTAAATAGAACTCTACTGCTATGACACTTGTCATCCTTTTCACTCTTTTTGTAAAAACAGAGACAATATGTGTTAAAATCTTACCAATATTATAAATGCGAACGTTTAGATGGATGTTTGTTTGAAGGTATCTCTGGAACGGCTCAATGGATCTTGATGAAATTTGGCACAGATGTATAACCTAGTTTGGAAGAACACTTTGGAAGGCTACTTATTAAGTTTTTTTTAATTCCGCACGGACGGAGTCGCGGACGACAGCTAGTTGAAAGATAAACAACAAAGATCCATTTTATAACATTTTAGGGCACCAATATTCACGCTCGCACATGTTTTACTCGTATATTGCTCGTAGTTCTTAAGTACACTAGTTTATGTGACGAAGAATTGTATTTGAATAATTGTAGTTGTTAAATTTTAAAAAATACTTCGTGAGATTAACACCAATAATTCTTTTGATGCAAAGAAAATAAAAACACCAGCTTTTCATCAAAAAATATAAGGGACGGGTCAATCGAGCGATTATCAGATTAGTCCGAGATGATCCTTTATTCGAATTATAATAATTTAGTATCTTGCCGCCATTTTGTTTTTATTTCGTGTAAGTTAAACGAAACGCTGTGATTTGAAACGTTTATGTGTTGTTGAGTAAATTTTGATTGATCGGTCTGTGATTTCATAACGATGAAGGAAAAAAACAAAGTTTACATTTGAACTTTATGGTTTTAAAGTTTATAAGAAACTAGTTGTCGCCTCCGACTCTGTCTGCTCGGAATTAAAAAAGTAATAAGTAACCCATGTGTTCTTCCAAACTATGTTCTACATCTGTTGAGCCGTTCCGGAGATACCTTCAAACAAACATCCATCAAAACATTTGCATTTATAATATTAGTAAGATATTCACTTTCAAATCACGTTATCTAGAATTTTCAATATTGAAGCATATTGTCATTCTTCTCTTTGAAAAATGTTTCGAAGATAAAGAATTATTCAGATGTTTGGAAACCCATAGAAATAAACAGAAATTATTGTAGTTGTGTCCATTACGAGATTGTAGGTACTCCTTACTTCTATCTCTTACTAATTTTATAAATGCGAAAGCTTAGATGGATGATTGGTGTTTATTAGAAGGTATCTCCAGAACATCGAAACTGATCTGGAAAAAATGTGGCATAGATGTAGAACATAGTCTAGAAGAACACACAGACTACTAATTAAATTAGTAATATACTAGTTCTACTAATATATTATAAATGCGAATGTTTAGATGGATAGCTGGATGCATGTTTATTACTAAGTATCTCCAGAACGGCGAAACGGTTCTCAGATTATTTCTAAATTCCACTCGGAACAAGTCGCGGGCAACAGTTAGTTTATATTATAAATAACTAAATATTACTCGACTTAATTTCCTGCGAATAATACTTACCAACTGTAAAGTTTTGTAGCTATTAGCAACGTTCTATGTATTTCTATTTTTATTAGAATCACTTGAACTTTGAAGAAACATTAAAAAAAACAATATTTATCCTAACAAATCTTGTAACAAAAACTTTAACCTCAAACAATAGGTTTTAAGGCCATAAAATACAAGAAAATGACTATGTTTTAGAGACAATTAGAGGTCGGGGACCGAAGCATCGAGGCCCGCTCTCTACCTTGCAATTATAAAGCGTTTTGTGATTTACGGAATAGGAAAGGTTCGTCTTTTAGTTAGAACGACTGTTCCCTGTTCAAGGTGATTCTGATTTACCTTAAATTTACAAAATAATGTACATTTTGTAACAATTAAAGTATATTATAAAAAAGTAAAAGTGTATAATAGTAGGACTAAAAAAAACAATCGCAAACAAAATGCACTCAAAAGTAACCTAAAAAAACCAATTTCAAACAAAATGCACTCAAAAGTAACCTAAAAAAACCAATTTCAAACAAAATGCACTCAAAAGTAACATAAAAAAAAAATTCAAACAAAATGCACTAAAAAGAAACAAAATAATGTCATGAAAACTCTCTAAACTCTAGTAGTTAGTAGTAGGGGCTCAGTTTTCCGCAACTCCACGACAAGCGCGTATTTTGGGTGTCTCTAAACTCTAAAGAAAGTTCTCTTCTTTCTTGTAACATGTCTATATTGTATAATTATTGTTATTTCGCAGTCGGTGTCGGCCGAAGTAAATAGGTGACATTTTATATTTGAGATGTATTAGACATACTTACGTTTATGTCCCTACTTAGGCCGAAACCGACTCCAAAATAACAATAATTATACAATATAGACATGTTACAAGAAAGAAGAGAACTTTCTTTAGAGTTTAGAGACACCCAAAATACGCGCTTGTCGTGGAGTTGCGGAAAACTGAGCCCCTACTACTAACTACTAGAGTTTAGAGAGTTTTCATGACATTATTTTGTTTCTTTTTAGTGCATTTTGTTTGAATTTTTTTTTTTATGTTACTTTTGAGTGCATTTTGTTTGAAATTGGTTTTTTTAGGTTACTTTTGAGTGCATTTTGTTTGAAATTGGTTTTTTTAGGTTACTTTTGAGTGCATTTTGTTTGCGATTGTTTTTTTTTTGAAGTCGGCTATTTTTTTTTCTTAAAATTTTTGTTTTATTTCACAATTTTTAGTGAATTTGAAGTTCAATTACAAATTTCCTTAATACATATAAAGACATAAATAAGACAAATAAAGAAAAGGACTTTCCTATTTGATATGTGTGTACTTCAATTCAAAAACTAATTTAGAATGCAGCAGATAACCACTTATCCTTTAAACAATGAAATAATTATCAAAATCGGTATACAAATTGAAAATTACCGAACTAATACATCGTAGCGTGGCCTTTAATTTTGTCCAGCCGCGCGCCGCACTAGCATTTTTCGAATGCGCGTAGTTTTTAATTATTTAATATCTCCCAAACTATTGATCAGAATTACATAGTTTAAAGGCTAACGTAATCTACATTTAATACTCTAGCCATCAAACATATTTATTTGGATAAGGATTCATATCGAATATAATATAATAGCGCCGTAAGCTTACGACGCTGTTTTTCGTGTGCATTTTAATCGAAGTTTGTTCACAATAACATGGTTTTTGTGAGACATCCATAGATGATAGATATATGCCACCGAAGACGTTTATTTAGCAAATTTAAGGATGTATAATTACTCCATACATCATTTTTATGTAAGTCATATAGTTTGACCTACGTAAGCCCAGAAAGCAAAATTGTGCTTTTCGTGTAGCATTTTTCGTTTCCGCGTAATTTTATTCTTACGATATCTCCTAAACTATTAGACAGAATGATATAGTTTCAATTGCAAATATAATCTACATTAAATTCTCTTGATAATGAACATGTTTATTTACATAAGGGTTAATACTGAACTCGAATAATAGCGTCGGAAATAGGGCATGAATTTAATTGATGTTTCTGAAGAAAAAAATGGTTATTGTGAGAAAACTATAAAAGATAGATATATGCTATCGCGGACTTTTATTTAGCACATTTAAAGAGCTACAATTCGCCATACATCATTTTTATGTAGGTCCTATAATTTAGCCTACGTAAGCGCTGAAAGCAAAAATGTCCCTAATGTTCGCAACAAATTTTGAAGCTATATTCAAAATCTACTAGTCTTCTAGTTATTTAAAAAAAAAAACAAAAAAATGGGACCCACCTGCAAGCACTTCCTTTCGATTAAAATATTTTTCATCAAAATCGGACCACCAGGGGCGGAGTTTCGCGGTAACACACATAAAAAAAAAAAAAAAAAAAATTCAGTCGAATTGATAACCTCCTTCTTTTTGAAGTCGGCTAAAAATTACCTTGAAGGTTTAGATAGCTAGCCGTGGGTTTCTGATACCGAAACCTTTTTTTACAAGAGAGGGGGGCAAACGAGCAGCGGGAACACCAAGGTGTTCGACGCCCATGGACATCTGCAATACCAGAGGAATCGCAGATGCGTTGTAATACGCTCGCTTCTTAAAGGACTCTAAGCGGTTTGGAAATACCGCTGAGGACAGACAATTCCTCAACGCAGCAGTACGCGGTAGAAAGCTACGCGAAAACCGCACGTTTGTGGATTGCCAGCCATCGAAATGGTGTGGATGAATCTCTGTATACAACAAGTCATCCCTGTAAACAGAAATTTTGGTCTCAGAAACCCGTGGTAGGTTAAGACCTTCTTTCTGCCATTACCTTATGCCTTTAATAGATGTAATATTTATCGTTAGGAATTAATGGATTGGTTATGAAATATGACATTAAAAATAACTTACGCTTCATACGTCTTACTAATAAGATGCGCGGGACCATCTTTTAACATACTTTCTTTTCATTACTTTTACTATAGATTTTATTCGGTATTTGTTAGTTTGTTTGCATTGAATTAGTACCGAAACTACTGAACCGATTTGAAGAATTCTTTCACTATTGGGAAATTATACTAACCCAGGGTAACATATATTTTTAAGGAGATTTTTTTTAATTCCGCGCGGACGAAGTTGTGGAGTTGCCATTATGTAATAAACCAAAAATATGACAATAAAACAAACATCAATACGAGTACCATAGCGTGTATCAAATTCCAGGACGTCTAATCTGTCCTAATACATAATAAATGATAGATGTTGGACTCCAAATTACACCAGCTCAATATAATAGACGCGCCTCCTCTCTATAGAGTATAGTTTACTGCATTAAATATTGACTATAAGGGACGCGCGGAAGCGTTAGGGTATCCACTACAGAAACATTTGTATACAATACTAGACACCGTACCCGCGGATTTAAAAAAAACTTAATAAGTAGCCTATGTGTTCTTCCAAATTATGTTCTATATCAGTGTTAAATTTCATCATGATCCGTTGAACCTTTCTAGAGATACATTCTAACAAACATCCATCCATCCATTTAAACTTTTAGTAAGATATTGTCGACCTTCTCGTTATCTATGAATTAAAGAGAGATAAAATTATGTTATAGAATTAGGTGTGATTAGGATTGCCTGGCCAGGACTGGTTGACTTCACACAGAGCTTTTAATTTCTAATTTTTTTTTAAGTAGTGTGAAGTTTTTCTTACGACCTTTTACTTCATCGTAAGAATTACGTACATTACTTGAAAAGAGTTTAATTTTTGAGTTTAACCCTTACATAAACACAAGTCTTTCCTTTTTATATTTTACCCGACTGGCAAGAGGACATAAGTTTTTAGACTAAACCGATTTTGACGATTGAAGTGTCGTTCGATTAGTATTTGTCCATAAATTTTGTTAATTTTTTTATTCGTAGGTGGGTTATCGCTTCCGCTTATAACATAATCCACAATCAACAAAAATACGTATTAAATCGAAACTCGCGTGGCCCAAGATATTTGTCTCGTATAGACATACCTCAGTAATTGGTTACTATCACCGAGATGCGATGGACGAAATGCTTGAAATTCTTCCAAAATTACACAGCTACCTCTTAATACAGCATTCTTTACGTAAGGTTACTATTTCACTAGTGTTATTTTACTAGGGTTTTATTAGGTATTACACTAGTGTTAGTCGATAGGGTTTTTTACTGATCTATGGTATGGTAATATTTTCTTTGCCCCATTATTTTTATCCGACGTTCGTACGGTGAAGGAAAACATCGTGATGCAACCTGCACATAACTGAGAAGAAATTCAATGATATGTGTGAAGTCAACCCGCACTGGGCCATCATGGTTGACTATGGCCTAATCATCCCTAACTTTGGGGTAGGCTCCGAGCCCTTCGGTGGGGACGTATAGTGAGCTGATGATGATGATAAGTATTTTTATTGTAACTTAAAATGCTTGATTTTGAAGAGTGACTTTTTGAAAACACACTGATTTTATATGTACGAGAATTTGTGACGTAACAGCATGAATATGTAAAAAAAGTACAGCAGTAGCATGTATACGTAGGGTTGCCAGGTCGCCAAACCTACTAGCCGGACAAACCAGTCAGTTTGGCCGGACATTTGGGTAGAAAGGTCGGACACCCTATATTATTAAGAATTTTGTCTCAGTATTAATAGGTACACTCTCGTTTGGGAAATGTAAAAAGCCTAACAAAAGCCGAACAACCGTTTATTTTGGCCGGACACGCAATCAAAAAACCTACCTATGTACGGCTTTATCCGGACGCCTGGCAACGCTAGGTATACGAACAATAATTTTACTTAACTTCTATGAAAATTAAGCATTATTGAAAAATAAAAATATAATAAAGAAATATCTTACGTCAATGTTCATTACCAAAAAATAAATTAAATAAAAAACAATAACCTAAAAAAGGGATAGCAACGCCATTATTCATTTCCTACAAATCGAATCGTAACAAATTTCGGACACCATCCGTCATAATGCCATTCGGAGTCGGGCGTTTTTGAATAAAAAATAAACCCATAACGTACAGTTTCCCAAATTTATGTGAACCATAACGGAACCTTTGAAAGTTGTAACAAATTAAACGATAAAAAATACATTCACGCGACTTCGTTTAAATAAAAACGAAGAACTTCTCGCATTTTCTATTGTTGAAATAAATGTTTACAAGTTCAAGACATTAAATTGACTTATTAAAACTGACTGGAAAACTATAGCATGATAAATTGATACATGCGACGAAAAGAGATACATGTAAACTTAATCTAAAGTAAACCAAGTATTTGTGTTGTAAATTAACTTAAGCATTTCTTCGCTACATTTTCAAATTTACACGACAATTGTACACTTACGTTAAAGACACGTTAATTGACAAAAAAATATGCACAAAATGAAGTCAAACGTTTACGGCTTGTACTGGTAAGTCGCTTTGCAGTTTTATTTTCATGGCATGAGATAAATGATATATCAAAAAATACATACACTTTGTAATGTTTTTTTTTCATTATCGAACAAATTAGTTAATCGAGAGCCGTAACTAATTGTCGGTTAAATCAAAACAAGGCGAAGAAGGAAAACGAGTAAATTCATCAGCGGCATCCGACACTTTTTGATAATTGTTAATTGGGCGCGAGCACGGTCTCCGCGGTACATTAGATTCGTATTAGCGGATATAGGTAATGCCCTTAGATTAAAACAAAAAACGATCCACTAATGTGTTTTAGCGATTAGTTTTTTTAGCAAGTATTATTAAAGTATATATATTTTTTTTTCGACGATAGCATAACGTCTATTCGTAAGTACTGGGAGATATGACTGGCTGTTATAGCTTTTGTTTAATCGTCTTCAAGTAATATAATAAGTTTAAACATTTCACAAAAATACAACAGCTATTATCATACGCAAAATTAGAGCGTAAAACTTTCTAGATATTATAATAATGTAGCCAAGTTTACAACTCACCGCAGACCAAATGTTCGACACCTCGGGGCTGTTTATTAAAACATACATACAAGGAAAAACTCGAATTGTTTCCGCGCCAATTATAAACTAAACGTCAAAAGTACATTCTCAATGCCACATGAAATACGAATTTTGGGACCGCACAATGTTTTTGACAGATGTCATATCGACTTTAGTTTTTTTATTTGCGGCCAGCCCGCGGCATTTCGAAAGCTAGGTACCCCCGAAGCCCTATGTCATGAATTTCCCTAACATTATTACAATATTATTTTATCTGCAAATGACAAGAAAATTGTACCAAGTTTATGTGCAATAGAATAATTTAGTTGGTATTTTATTACTTGAAAGTAATTGGCGTATTACAGGTAACAAATTCTGTCTCTAGATATAAAACGGTTACGAAATAAACATTAAAATTGACCAACACATTGATTCATTATTAAATGTAATTTATCAATATCTTTCCTTTTAAAACAATTAGGTGATCATAATCATAATTGATGACGTGAAAATTCGCATATAACTATAGTAAATACATGCTTTATTGAACATATTTCGAGTGGAATTAAAAATAAAAACTTAATTAGTAGCCTATATGTTCTTCCAGACTGCGTAAAACGCAATTTGGCATAGAGGTAAAACCTCTATGCCAAATATCATCGATATACGTTGAGCTGTTCTGCAGATACCTTCTAACAAACATCCATTCATCCATACATCCATACGCATTAATATCAGTAAGATATTTTATTGGATATTTATGTCATATTGAAACTTCTAATACAGATGTGCCTTAATTTTTTTTTCATTGAGTTCCTGCAATGAGGTTTAATATCATTAGACTCGTAATTTCCCTGGAATATTAGAGCTAATTATTTGTTTAAAATGATAAATTTCATAACTGCGTGTCATCTCGTATATGTTCCCACCAAGGTGCTCGTAGCCTAGTCAAGTTAGGAGTGTTTATCAGTAGTACCATATATTTATTATATAGTATATTTAATATATTTATTGGCTAGGTCTAATTTTTAGTTAAAAAAACTGAAGTGTTCAATGTGGGAACCTATTTAAACCATTAAAACTATTTGTAAAAGAGTTTGTCTGCAATTATAGGAATAGATAGCAAGACAATATCATCCTCAAGGTAGCTAGACAGTTTATATTTCACATATCTCCTTGGAAAACTTATACAGTTATGGTTTTAAATCGGTAAGGCACATTGAACCCATTCTAACTTGTACAATAGACGAATTACCATCAAAACCATGTATTTCAACGCACCAAAGATAAAAGGGTTGCAAAAACGATAAATTCGAGTATGTTTGCTAAAGAAAAACTTCTCGAATGTGGACTTTTGACAACAATACTTGTATCTTAAGTCAACAATCAAAAAATTGCACACAAAACTCTCTATAAACTACACAAAAAATACCCTTTTACGTGAATAAAAGATGAATAGTAACATAAGACAGGTGTTGCGAATTGCGAATGCATTGATCCTATGCAAACAGATTCACTGGAGATGTTCACCGATTCACAGCCGTGTCTATGGCATAGCGCACTTAACCTCCAACAATAACCATTGACAATCAATCGCGTCGAGAAATGCCACCGCGCCTAAAAAAAACGTCAAAATATTGTCGACAGAGGCGCTGCGCCCCCACCGACCTCGGGGGCTCATGACTGTCCAATAGCGGTACGGTTTAGAGGTGCACTGCCTCTTTTTGGCCAATGGCGAACCCCGGGGCGGGGTTTTAAGGTGCGCGTGGCGCTTCGCCCCCAGCGAAAACCTTTTTAGCCTCCAGTCGTTTACAGATAAGCCCGCGGGATGGTCGATTATTATTACATCGGTGTATACGCGCGATAGAATCGCCTCGGGCGCGACGAATCGATACCCAGTGATGGTCATCGACCGACTGACGATGCTGCTTAAGATTGTGTGTCATCTGTGATATGTTTGCCTTATAGTCATGAACATTTACATGCAATGCCACCGCGAGGTATGACAAATGATATATTACATTATACATATATGTACAAGTGAACTATAGCTGTAATATTTGTGTGACTATTCTGTGAGTAAAATGTTTTATACTATAGATTTAATTAGCATGTAATAGTAAAACTTGTTTACTTCATATCTTAACGACACTATCTAATAGGGTGAGCAGAGACAGTTGATTTGTCTAATTAGACCCGGTTTTATTGTTTGTCGAAGAATAAAGACTTAAGAAGAAGACTTTGACTTTAATTTAAAAGACATCTGAAGCCTTTTAGAATAAATAGAACAATTGAATGCTTCTAATTTAAATAGCGACTGTTAGTGAGTTTCGCCGCTTTAAGTTAAATTAAAAATAATTAATCTTATAATGAATTAATCTCTGAATTAATATTTTAATTAACAACGATTCATATCATAAGCACTTAGATAAATAGGCTTTTAGTGGTTTCAGATTTTTACACAATAAATTGAAGATCAACTTTAAGTTTTCATTTTTCGACTTGTTACCGCCGTAAAATAAAACAAAATCTATAAATTTTAACTTTTAAGATTTAACGAATAATGGTTATGGAATTAAACGGAATTAGAAAAAAAAACAATGTGTGTGTGTGTCAATCCAGCTGAATTATAGTACCTACTATTACATATATTAGAACATAGGTAAGATTCCACCAGGATAAAAAGCCTTATAAGTCAAATATACGGCATCTAAAGTTGCCTTAAAGGTGAAAGGCACATATTACCTACAAGTAGGAGACATCTTGAGCTTTAAAACATGTACATAAATAGCACTATTTAATTATTATTTAATACACGTTTATTATCTGTGGCTTTACCATATTGTTTGATTTTATCGAGTGCTTATTTTTAATATCCAAGATTTTGTAGAATTATTGTCCAGTTTACATTATTCCAGTCCTATGAACGAATCCAGCGCTGACTTATATAAATGGAAATATAACACATGCACATGCATATTATAATTTTCCTCTTAAAATCAAGCGCTGTTTTATATCACTGTAGTGGAATAATCTAAGCTGACCATAAGTTGATATTTCATCATAATAAAACGGAATAATACAAATTTATAACCAAGTATACGTCAACAGTGTAATTATAAAAATGTACAGACGGACCAACAGACGGCCGTCGTCTTTAAAACATTCCTACAAAACATATAATTATGCACTCTAAGTTGACTGGACGTGTATTTACAAGAAAAAAAATAATAATCCGACACGAATTATTCTACACACATACTTTAAACGAGTAATAGAATTGAAATTACGTATGAATTCAACACTTTTAAGAAAAAAAAAATCAATAGAGAAAGACCCGCAGCTGTTACTTTTTGCTTCCTGAAAATAAGGTAATGTTTTCACATGTATTTGTTTTATAACGTACTTACCTAAAATGCAGTCTCCACAATAATATCAAAGTAACTTAAAACCACAACAGTCTTTAATTTCTTAACCGTACAATTCAACAACAGTTTCTGATTTTTTAGGGGCATGAAATAAAAAAAATTATACACAAGATATTGTATTCACTTAATTTTATGGCACGTTTCACTATATTTTTTCGTGTAAATCAATTAGTTATTTAACCATTTTAATTTTCACTTGTTTAAAATGGACCTTTAATCTATCTATATACAATATATAAAAGAAAGTTGTGTTAGTTACACTATTTATAACTCAAGAACGGCTGAATCGATTTGACTGAAAATTGGTGGGCAGGTAGCTTAGAACCAGGAAACGGACATAGGATAATTTTTACCCCGTTTTCTACTATTTTTTTTTATTCCGCGCGGACGGAGTCGCGGGTAAAAGCTAGTTTATTAATAAAAACTTATCGAAAAACAACTGCTGTCGAATCCGCCATTCGAACTACAATAATTTTGAATTTAGAACGACTTCAGTGTTGCCAAAGCAGACGGTTAACTAAACAATTTGTTACATGACCCTCTTATCAGTCGGGAAACAATTTGTATATCTTTTTTTATATCAAATTACATAACCAATGGAAATATGCGCTGTTTAAAAATAATAGTTATGTTGATGGCAGGTAAATCTATAATTATACAACAAAGTAACAAAACGTGGATTTCTTTAAATCAACTTAATCCTACAACTCTACGGCAGTTTTATTGATATATATTGACGTCTTTTTCAGTATCTATGACAAAGCAAAGATACAAAGCAGATATAAAATATGTATTAATTAAAGTCACGGCAGTCAAAATGCACAATAAAATAAACTTCTGCAGAGCTACATATATATTGGTACAACCAATATTCTAGAAATCATCGAACAAACTAAACCATTTTATCTTCTTAGAATCGTTTTAAAAAATCTTTCTTAAACGCAATAGTTAATTTCGAGGTAATTCAATGTTTACAGAAAAAGACTAATTAATTACAGATAATTGTATCGTTGGTCATCGAGAGTAAATAATACATATAATGTCAAAGTAAAATAAAAATACACATGAATTATTAAAATCAATCTGTCAGCAACATTAAAAACAATTTCCATTTTAAAATTAAACAGTAATTAATTAAACCGAATAACTTTGCACAATCAGAATTATCCAAAAATTTTGGAGAATCCAATTATACGGCAAAACGTTTAAAATATTATTTCTGGCTCACTGATTAATTGCGTCTTGTAACTTAATTAATTCTTTAAAAAAAAACATTATCCACTCAAATGAAATGGAAAGGAATATTTTCTTTAAAACAACCGGTGCGATCCCATTAAAGCGCTGTCATCGCTGCGTTGATAAGATTTAAATTAGCCGCGCAATAAAGCTCCTGTCAAATCCGCCATTAATTTCAAATCTCGAAATTTTTTGAATTTGGAACGGGAGCGGTGTTGCCAAAGTGAGACGCTATTCATCCGCCCATTCTGTATAGCGAATTTTTACAGTGAGGATTGTTAAGTGTAATTTTGACAAATTAATTTTATGACATCCACGTGCTTTTTCATTTATCAAAGACAAGGCAAAAATAATCGTCCTATAACAGTAGAATTCTACTGGAGTGATAATTGTATTAATAAATATTGTCAACCCTTTCATTCTCTTCAGCAAAACAGAGACGACAATATATATTAAAACAAGTGTCAAGGCAGTATAATTCTACGGTTAATTGTAACGAAAAGTAACAAAAGACGTCATTAGTAGTTAATATTTTATAGACACTTGTACGATATTAAGATAATAATTTATGTTAATTAATTATAAAAACATTTGTAATTTATTTATGTCGTAAACCATAACCGGCCAAAGACAATCATCAATGCATTAAACGAACGCGTCCATTCGGTTATTAAAAAATCGATTTTCAATAAACGTTGCCGATATTTATTTATTTTAAATTTTAATAGGCAATAAGAGCAAAGCCATCCGTTTTTATTACAAACTTTTTTAATGCACTGCGTACAGGTCGTATTAAATGTCTCTTTATATATTTTTTTCATTTGGATTGATTTGAATTCAAAACCAGTTATTTTAGTAACTGTATTTTTATTTGTAGACATTTATTACAGCAGTCATACCAAACTGTTAGCTTCTATTGTAAGTTATTGTTGTTCTTAGACTATTCATGCACAAGTACCTTAAGTTTGTGAGCCACTGTTAGGACGGTTTTCCACTCCCAAAATACAAGTACAAAAACATATTGTCGTCTCATACATTATCTATGAAAAAAAACAGAGATAGCTTGATATGGTTACTCTAGATCAACAAAACATATCGAGACACAAAAGTAATATCTCATCGTATTTTTTCCAAAGGCAATTTGTTATAGCAAATATAGAGCTATTGTGTGGCTTAAACGGAGGTCAGAGTCTCTCTCTTTCCTAACCCATAACTCGGATTTATATCCGACATTATTCATATCCCGTCCGCTTGTTTTCCCCTTATTAGAATCCATTCAGGCGTACCCCATTAAAACTCATCTAAATTAAAATTCGAATAACTTACTAACTAGATATATAAATCAAAAACGTACTGAAAGACAATAAAATATATTGTCCAGTCCGACAATCGGACGGGCTCCAATAATTAATACAACAATACGCTCACCGAATAATTAAAATAAACTAATTTCTAAATGCGAGCGAGCCGGCTTTATGAATGGATTGTCTGTTGTCTTTTTTTCGAGACTGGCAACATTTTTCATTCGCTGTCTCACGTACTGACAGTTCAGCGGATGATAGTTATAGGGTTGTCTAATGTTTATCGATATACTAATGGCTAGTGCACTTGAAAGTTTAAGACATTCTCGATATTTAAGAAAAATTAAGTCTTTATTCGTATATCAATCTCACCGAAGGTACTACGTACTAGGTATACTACGGTAGGTACAAGATCCAAGTGTCAAAGTTCAACTCATATCGTTGTACCTTTAAGTGTCGTAATGTCTCGACGTTTTAACAATTTCTACTTACTAATTTTTAATTTAGTCAGTCATCCTGATTACTTGTAGAGTAAGTTAATTTGAACTATCTTTTCCTTGGGAGAACATTAAATATTTCAATGTTTAGTTGACATAATTTCTTTTAAATTCACTTATAAATAAAACGTCTTAACAAACTGGTAGTAAGGTAAAGTATTACGAGTATTAAATGCATCGTTACAAAAAATTGGATGACATTTTAAGAATATTTAGTTTTATCTACGATCTAAAAGTTATTATTACTAATTTACAATTTTATCGCATTTTATTACCAAGTTATACAAATTATCGACATCAAATTAAAGATAATTTTAAACTGGCAACACTAATTTTTCGAAGTATTTTTCGAAGTGCGACCTCTCAGCGGGTCGCCGGCCGGCGGCGCATCCGTTGCGCGTTACTGCGTTAAAATATCTATCCTTTTTCATTTTTCACAGTCACTTTGATAATATAATAGTAATTCACTTTAATTATTTTATTACCTTAGTATTTCCAATACAAGATTGTGCAGAAAAAGTTTGTCACCATTCTTTAACTTCTTTGAAACTGTAGATTATCAAAATTTCTTGAAAGAAAATTGAAACTTATAGATTTTCAATTGTTTTTAGTTGTTCGCCGAATTGAAATTACGCGCAATTTCAATTCGTGTTACCCTCTTTTAGTTTTGTATAAAAATTAATGTTTTAAAAGTTAGAATGGATTATAATGCCTAGTTTACATTATTCCAGAGTAAAGTTGCATATTCCCAGTTCTAATCCAGCGGTATATTCGATCACTGAACTGGATAAATGTAAACTGGTGTGGTAGTGTGGCAGTGTTCTTTCTTTAATACATTTGATTATGGAGTAATATACCTAGGTGAGTAATTTTCTATTAATTGTATTAGAACATCGCAATTTAAAAATTATGTCAAATCTTGTTATGAAACGGTAAACACCATAATTTGTAACAATTTCTCACTCCGCGTACATCGTTGAGGAATTTAGAAATAGTCCTCTTCCCCGAAACTCCTCAATCTTTTCTCACGTGAAGAGGACGGATTCCGTCTCCCACGAATTATCTCCCGGCTAAAGGGTTTTTATTTGTGCAACATGGAATCGGACTGAGCAAATCGGCAACATAATAACAACCCTCTGGTTGTATTTGTGCGAGATTTGGACGACCGCCTCGTGCACGGTAGCGGCAACGTGCAATTTAAATGTTTCGAATTTCGAACTACCATTTTCGTTATTCTTTTGTTTTATTGTTTCTTTTTTTTTACGATTTGAATTGCGTGCACGAATGCTGCCAGTGTTATCTTGGTTGACAATGTCTTGGGAGTGAGCAATTTGTTGTAATTATTTTTACATACATAATTAAAATATTGAATACAGATACGTTCTCTGGCATCTTTTTACACGTTGTATTGAAGTAATAATCTTACTAATATTATAATTGCGACTGTTTAGAATTTAGATGGATGTATGGATGTTTGTTTGAAAGTATCTCCGGAACGGCTCAACGGATCTTGATGAAATTTGGCATAAATGTAGAGCATAGTCTGGAAGAACACATAGGCTACTAATTAAGATTTTATAAATCCGCGCAAACGGAGTCACGGATAACAGCTGGTATTTTATAATTATAAAACTTTGTCTGTACACAAAACAATCTCAGTATATCAGAACTCACTCCCTTCTTACGCATTATACCGGCCGCTTAAATTAATTATTTTTCACATAGTTTTACAAAAAGATTTTCTAACATTACGGCCTACATTGACCGTATCGTTAAAAAAATAATTACTTGAAACCCAAACTGGGCCGGGGCGGTTACCGCGTTACCGACGCGTAACGTAACCCAGTGGTCGGCTCGTGTCTGACCAAGTCACGACTGTAACCTGCGTACACCCGCTATGTTTACATCAACCAATTAAACAACACTCTATATTACATCTTAATATGGTTTGAATGATAAACAATTTATGAATATTTTGTGAGAAAAAAAAACAATTGTGAGAAATTAATTATAAACAAAATCCGACTGACTTAATTTTTGACGGTCAAAGAATATGAATGTACTCGTAAAAATCACGGAATCTTAATGTTATTTCTTAGGCCTATGTCTCCTTATCTTACTTCTTACTTATAATGTTATAAATGCGAATGTTTATATGAATGGATGGATTGTAGAACATAGTCTGGAAGAACACACATACTACTTATTTTGTTATTTTTAAATTCCGTGCGGACGGAGTCACAGGCGACAGCTAGTACAACATAATTCAGCAATCATGGGCGCTCGAAAATGTTAATAACGCAACCCTCTAAAATAATGAAACTGTAATTTGATGAACATATCGTTAGTTAATTAGCGAATGTTTAGAAAGTTAGGCCAACATTGATTTGATTAATTAAGTGTTACAATTAATAAAATATACTTTGCTATAATATGAAGGTAGATTTAAAATTCACTGTACATTTTGAATTCACAGTTTAGGATAATATTATTATGATATTTTTTAGAATAAAATACGCATCTCTAACAGAATCGTTTATCAGCAAGCGCCATCTAGGGACAAGTAGGATGATTACGTTTTGATGGGTTTCGCGGATGGAAAATACAATTTATACATTTACGGTTTTAAGGATAAATATTCTCATCCAAGCTCCCTTCATTAACAGCCAGTTAAAATCGTATTTATTTTCTAACGTTTTCCTTGCGCAAATGGATTGTACCTGCTTGGAAAAAAAATACAAACTTAACAATTAACCCTTTACACCTTACGACCTTGAGGTTAAAGTATATTTTAGCACGTCGCGTTAGCATTTATAAATTGGTGATTGTTTAATAGGGAGTCAAGCGTGGAATGACTGTACGACATTCAATCTTGCGCTCGCGTCGGCATCCATCATCCGACCACGCCCTCTAGCGGCGTGTTTCGACAACACAACTTGACCGTGCTCTTCGACCATTTCAAAGATGATTAAAATCTTGAAAACTATCTAAAACGCCTCAACAACATGCAACACCTTATAAACACTTATCTAGTTTTAAGGATATCTATAGCACGATTCAATCGTTAATTAATTGCTTACAAAAGTTATTTAGTAATTTGTAAACTTGCTTGGGGCCAAGACTTTACTAATATTGTATTTAAAATTGTGGCATTTTTGTTAACGTCTTTTTTCTAAGAAGTTCAATAGCTACACAAAAAATAATAGTATGTAATATGAAGTATGAAAGTAAAACATTTATAGGATTTTTCTTTTCGACACAATAAAGCAACTAAAGTTAATTTAAATAATATTAAAAGACTATTTTACATTTATATAAATAATTTTAATTTGAAGTCTGTCCATTAAACGAAATGTATGTTAAGACAGCCAGTACACTTTTAAATTTATTTCCTTTAATTTTGGGTTAATGATTAACGCCCATAATAACTAAAACTACTGGCACATAACAATGAAAAAATAAAAACAAATCGTAAGCAATTTAATACCGGCCGAAATTTAAAAAGAGAACAGGCGGGCTCCGAACAAGCTCGGAATGTTTTAACGGGCTACCAATTTCGGATACGCGTACCATAACTATACTTCGAATTTAAACATTATTTGTACGTTAACATAAAATACAATTTACATTGTTAGTGAAAATATCCGAACGCATTCTTTGTAATAAATAAAACAAGAAAATGACTTCCGTTTTTACATAAATTTAAAAAGATCACTAATTTAAAAACTCATCAAATGGTATGTTGGGTGAATTAATGTTGCTTTGATTTTTTCTTTTAGTAATTAACTTGTCTTTTTTTAACTCTTAACTTCTGTAAATGAAAAAGGATATGTGTATTAAAAATATTTGTTGTGGAAACATATAGTTTTTAAACAGAAAACTTTCAGTAAATGTATTAATTTTATTTTTAAAGGTATGCTAAAAATTACTTTCTTACATACCACTTCAAAATTATTAGAACGATTAACCGTGAGTTTCTGAGACCTAAATCTTCGTCTAAAACATATTGTCATCTCTGTTTTGTCAAAGAAAATGACAGGGATGACGATATGTTTTATGCAGAGATTCTGGTCTCAGAAACCCTCAGGTAATGACATTATTATGGTTTAATGAAATAATTTAAATGTTTCGAAAAATGGCGGGCAATCATTACATCGCTGTAACGCCCGCATTACAATGAGGCATAAAACTTGATGTCTGTGCCTAAACAATATTAAAAAGAAAAAAAAACAAAACCGAACAAAATGTTAAGTTGCAAACGACTCTATACCATTGAAGTAAAATTGATAATCCTTTAACATGTTTTTTTTTCGGTCAATAAAAACACTGGCCACGCAGAGATCGCCTCGGGCTTGGCACGGGCCGAGCTTTCTGCCTCTATAATGGAATGCCTAGAAATCTTTCTTGTAAAATGTATGCTTGCAAATTTTTTTATTGTTATCACTTGTAAATTATACGCATGTTTATTGGAAATTCTATGTAGTTTTAATGCACGTGTAAATATTTCAGTGTTATTTTAGGTTAGATTAGCCATTAAAAATTAAAAACAAAGGAAATATACCAATTCTATTCATAATGAAGTCAATAATGGAGTATAATTACATCTGTCCGTTGGTTTCTGAGACAAAAAAATCTGTACATATTGTCATTACGGTCATTATTTTTGAAAAAAACAGAAATAACAATATGTTTTAAACGGAGATTTTGTTCTCAGAAACCGTATTTAATTTCTTATAATCTTTTATGTACGATCTTAATATCATAAAGCCTTTACGATTTCTCTGTTCGAACGACATTAGTCGGAGAGAAATTTACCATCTCAGTATTGTCTGATCTAAAGATAAACAATCTTAAAACTCTAGAAAGCATTACGCTAAGTACTCATTCCCTGAATGACGGCAATCATCGTCATCAATTAGCCCGTCACTAGTAGGTCTATTAATCAATGCGTGTTACCGCGGCTCGAGGGTTAAGATGCGTTCACTACGGGGACTATATAATTATCGTCAATGCTCACGTATCGTTGACAACCGCACACTTATGATGATGGTATATTAATGTGTCCATTTTATATGTTATATCTCGGTTAAATACATTTTAGTAGTCATATAAAATGAACTTTTGCTCGACCATGAACGGACTCAGCTGAGAGTTTAAACAAATTGCATAAAATCGAATGGCAGCGCCATCTATCGAATTAAATTGTATGTGTCAAAAGAAGTAAAAATAAACAGCCATTGTAAAACCGCATTGTGGAATTTAAAAACAAAATATCAAAAATAAGATACATGTTTAAATAATATCTAAAAAGATCTTTATATATTAAAGAACACATTTTTCGAATTAATTTCAAGTTATAATTACTGTAATCTAATTTATTTTCTGTCATCTTTAACACAATTAGAAATTTATTATAATGTTTAAGATAAAAAAATTGTAGACCGAGGATGACATCAGATTAAATAAAAAACATTCATGTTGTCTATAAAAAGGGATTGGCGAAGATCCGGCATATTTCCGGTACTCATTGACCATGAGAACATTGACCTCTTTTGAATAGTTTTTATTTTGTATTACTTTATCTATACACCCACGCATAAATTAAGTATGGAGACTAATGCTACTTATAACTAAATAAATTAAAGTTAATATAGCGAACTTTTCCCAAAAAATATTGTTTTAAATTTTTTGGCTAATGTTTTTAGGGATTCTTTGCGAGTCAGTGCTATTTGTTATTTATTTTTATAAAACTGCAATTGAAGACTCCGATCACTAAGTATGTGTTTTGTTTTGTTCTAGGTAAGCTGTGAGAAGAAATTAAATGTTACAATTGTGTTAATAATTAACAATTTTATTAGTAAAAATGACATTTCGTTGTGTCCCAACATTTCAAACGGTCTCCAACGATAGCAACGCCGCCTGGGTGAGTTTTGCAAACATTTTTGCTACTGGATAACAGATGGCGCTGGAAAGCGTTTAACTTGTAGTTTTAAACATTTTTTATTTAGATTTAAATATAATTAAGGAAAGAATAATTCCGCATAAAATGACTGAAATAAACGGATTCAATATATTCATTTTTCTGAAAAGCGCCATCTACGAGAAAAGGCTACCATTATTTTTTAAGGTTGATTTTGTTTGTTCTATAACTCAACGCTAGATGGAGTAACTGCAGAGCTTTACTGCTTGAACTTTCAAAAAAAAAAAAACTAGGTTTCCTTAATGGCGAGGGTAGTATTTATCAGATATACCTTATATAATCAACTTACGTATTATTAAGACCGCATTCCTAAGTTAATACTTTCCCAAATCCTTGAAAATTTAATAAGAGTACTAAGTTACTCTTGCTATTGTTAACTCGCATATAAACCTTCTAGTTTGAGATAATTAAATTTGACTAAGTGATTTAATTTAAAGCTATAATATTACATTATATTAATTTAATATATAATATTAAAGTCGTAGGTGGTAAGTATCATATACAAAAGCACTCGTATTTAAGTCAATAGTTCATGTTCAGCCACTCGACATGTCAACGAAGTGACACTAACGCCCACTGGTGTCAATACAAAAAACTATTCGATGTCCGGGTTTTGGTTGTGTCATTACCTTATTCTATTCGTTGAACTTAAATTTTAGTTACTTAGTCATCGTTACTATCATAGAGATTTGTGTGAAAAAAGGTACCAAAAAGCATCATCAGGGCCTAATACGAAAATTTGCGAGAAAGTATTTGTAACGTTATTGTATAAATTAGTATTTATACTTGTAAAGCGGACATAAAGCTCAACAAAAAATGTTATACAAATTTCGGCCTATTTTGTCGATGACGTTAAGAAAACGCATATCGTATTAGACTTTAGGTATTAGTAGAGTAGGTTAATAAGGCACACATCTACAGAGTCATGCACTGTTGCTAACCACGAGCCGCTATAAAGTTTGAATCTTTTCTTCTCAGTCGTTCAGTCTCTACAGACTGGTCGTGGTCACCAAGTAAGCCATGAGCCGTTTCACTAGACGCCTCCACTCTTAGCGGACTACTGCTTTTTTCGCACATATTTGCAAGGGAACGTCTAGTTACCTACCTTATAGCGGATCTGCCTCATGTCCTGGTGCCTTCCATTTTTAATCTTTGAACCTTGTAATAGTTGCGTATAAAACCATGTTGTTCTCGTATTGACAGGCGAGCTTCAAATTTAAGGTATCACAGCTTGTTGACATGACCGTTGACCCCAACGCCCACAAACTTATTAAATGTTTTGACTGCTCACCGTTTAGTCGAGTCTTTTCTGAATCTATGAGTGTACTTAACATACTATTGACTACCTATACCCTTTAACGTATTTACGAGTATATTTAAACTACTTCGAAATACTTTGGTGCTTACAATCCGTACATAGATAGCTCAAAAACTTTGTCAGTTTTCCATTAATCTGTTGAAACATATGATTTTGCGAAGCATTCTTTTTGGGATTAAAAAAATCATTTGACCTGATGTGATCATTTCTGACGACGTCTATATTATTTTTATTTTATGAGTTTATAAGTTTTTTATTTACCATAAAAAGCTTTAAAGAGACCGCATACGTTGACAACTTATTTGCGAGGTTTTAACCGTGCTCGTTGAAATCTTTTGTTCTTGATAACTTAGACTACGAATAAATGTATACATTATAAATACCTACTTTGTTATTTATTTGTCAAGTTCACATTTCGGATTACTACGCATAATAACATTTGAAAAATTATAATTATAAAAGAATTGACATATGTTTAAGCTGAAATGTAAACATTATTTAAGATTTTTATCAAAAGGCCCAATTCAGAATTAAAATACTGATTAAAATACTCTTACTTCTTAATATTTTACGTATTCTGTATATTCTTTTTATAGCTATACGCATACTAGCTTTCGCCTGCCACTCTGTTCGCACGGAATTAAAAAAACTTAATAAGTAGCCTATGTGTTCTTCCAGACTATGATCTACATCTGTGCCAAATTTCATCATATTCCGTTCAGCTGTTACGGAGTTACCTTCAAACAAACATCCATCCATCCAAACATTCGCATTTATAACGTTAGTAAGATAGAACGACCCGGTGAGTATAAATCAAAATTTTGATAGGTCACTAGCGCCCTCTTGTCCATATAAAAAAATTGTCACAATATTTTCATCGTACTGTACATGTCTTGATATATTTTTTCATTTATATTATTTTCTATAACTTATGTTACTTTTACATATTTGTGACAGAACTAAACGCGATAAAAAAAAACTAAACGCGATAGCAGCGCCTCTCAGGTGAGCTGGTGCTCGAATAAGTATGTCCCACTATATGTACACGAGTCGAGTGACCAAACAATAGCCTTACGAAGATACCGTAAGATATTAATGAGCTTTCAAAAACATCAGACAATAGTTTTTAAGACTATTAACGTTGTAGATACTCGAATAGATGATGAAAATCGATTATAATAATTGAACATCACTCTTTAAACATGCCAGACGAAAATATTATTCGTGAGACTGGAATTAGAAGTTAAATAGTCTAAATTATATTGTAATTTTATTTTAGGTGTAGGATATAGTATTATGTTATCTTACTAATATTATAAACTAGCTTTTACCCGCGACTCCGTCCGCGCGGAATAAAAAAAAATAGAAAATGGGGTAAAGATTATCCTATGTCCTTTTCCTGGTCCTAAGCTACCTGCCCACCAATTTTCAGTCAAATCGATTCAGCCGTTCTTGAGTTATAAATGGCGTAACTAACACGACTTTCTTTTATATATTTAGATATAAATGCGAAAGTTTAGATGGATGGATGTTTGTTTGAAGGTATCACCGGAACGGCTCAACATATCTTGATGAAATTTATCACAGATGTAGAACATAGTCTGGAAGAACACATAGGCTACTTAGTAAGTTTTTTTTAATTCCACGCGGACGGATTCGTGGGCGACGGCTAGTATACTATAAATGTCCACTTTAATATAAAAAATATATTTAGTTTAGTAAACCTAAATTAAATTTAAAAATAGAACCTATTTTCTTTTTCTGTTTTGCGCATCTTTAAAATTGCAATTTTGAATATGTTAAATTGTACATTGCCTTGCTTGTACGATGTATTTAAATTTAAATTGGTGAAGAACTGAATCCTAAAAAAATGCTACCAACTTTTTTTTTAATCAGGCCTAATGTTAAAAAAAGCTAACAGGCGAAAAACTTATCTATAAAAAGCCAACTGTACATTACGCCGAAAACTTAATGACGAAATGTCGTAACAACCATAGGAATTGATTTTCGACCGTAAATTTTGGCCCTAATGACAACATGTACTCAAGTCAAAATATCAGCCGATAAATAATTACACACACACACACACGTATACAACCTTGATATAGTCAAGGACGTTTATTTCCTGCCCATTTTGAAAGAAATATCAATTGTCGCTTACAATACGATTAGGTTGAAAAATTTCATAGCAACATGCATACATGCTAAATTACAGCTCTTATGCTGACAATTTGATATGCGATATTTTATTGTAAGTGGGAATTGAATTTAATTCTTCCACTAGTCAAAATATGAGCGTATGATTTTACACACACTAATACAATCTCGTATACATATACCAGTAAACACATTTAAAGTCCACACTCAAACTGGTATATGAAAGAAACAATGTTATAGATTCGCGACGTGGTGCGAGAAGGAAGCTTTTTGTGTAGTACAACTGAAAAATTACGATAAAACTGTCGCTTTTTAAAATGTGGTTTCGTAATTTTTGTTTTTCTTTGCTTTGTTCTATAGTAAAAATTACGAAAATAGATTTTTATATGCGTCATTAAAAGCTAACGTTTTAATAGAGTAATTTTTTAATAAGAAAGAACATAAAAGATACCGTAAACTAATAAAGTACTAAAAGTTATTTACTTATTAGAACCACATATTATCAATTAATTAAAAAACTTTTACAATATGTCAAATGCAATATTTTATAAGCTGAAAGCTTTAAAAAGCTATTTCATGTTCAATCTGTGAGTGTACTGCACACTCCCCAACTTAATCGCGTCCCGCCAGCGCGGCTGCGCGCAGCCACTCCATGTGATAGCCTCGAGCGACGCGCGCTCACGTGTCCCACAACACCGGCGCGCGGGAATTACGAATTTGAATTTAGAACAACATAAGTTTTTAAAAATTTTGACAGTTTGTTTTTTTTGGAATTTCTTTTATTATGTGCCAGTTTGTTTTTTAATGTTACAAGTGCATTTTTAGTGTTTTAAATGTTACATTGTGAAGTGTATTTTGTTATTTTTTTTACTAATATTAGAAATAAGATATAGTGGTTTTTTTCGGATAAAAAAAGAAAGACGCAGGATTACGGGAGAAGACGAGGCGTAATTTTCTACATAAATAACGGGCAAGTAAACAATAACATTCTTAACTAGCAAGCGAGATGCAAACCTAGGTTAGAGGGAGAAAGAACAATAAATCTACGATCCAAAGAAAATAGAATTCTCATACAAAACGTAATGACGGCACAATAATCGTGTAAAAGTTCACGATTGCCCAACACTATAACAATAAACCGTCCGATGTAATAAGATCTTAAGCAATTTAGTTAATTTAGTCTTAAGCATTAGTTTCTGGTAGAAATTGGTTCTTTACTAAGGAGTCAAGTTATACTGGTCGTGCAAAGCGGTCATCGTAAGATAATAATCAGTCGATGATTTACGCCGCCTTAAACCGACAATGGTCACAGATAACCCCCAGCGGTTCCTTACAATGTGACCAATTACATTAACTAAGCCAAGATGACCAAAATGAACGGTAACAATATCCCAGATATAACGGACGAAGAAAATTTATCCGTAGACGAGATATTTAACGATAATTTAATTGTTAAAAGAAAGAAAAATAATTTCGACGATTACATCGAAAATATTAATACAGAATTAAATAAATTTAACAATAATAATAATTTGAAGTTAATTGATAAAACAAATGAAGCTACAAAAAGAAAAACAAAAGACAAAAGAATCGGAATAGATACAGATTATCCAAAAACCGTTAGACTTGAATTAAGAGAAGACAATTGTATAATTGAATATAAAATGAATGATGAATTGAATGATAAGAATGGAACGAATGAAATAAATGAAGTACTCTCTTTGGAAAATGGCCATTTACATGAATACAATTTAAAAAATAGTGAATTAAGATTGGATAATTCTAAAGATGCTAATAATGAAGTGCTGGAACAAGAAGATAGTGAATTCGTTAATGGACATCAAGAAGATAAGGTTAGTATGGTTTTCCTAAAAACTTAACACTTTCTGTGCCGACACGCCTGGCGAGATAATTTTCATACAGTTATAGTGCAATTGAAAGTGTTAAATGCATTTCAATTTATGAGTATTTCTAGTATTCGTTGTCAGATTTATAATATATCTAGTCCGATTATAAACTGAAAAAGTTCACAGTCGGTCCGTGACATATACATACCTTGACATCAAAAAAAGCTGAATACGAACTTTCTTATAACATTTAACTATAAAAATTATCGTCACATACGATACGATGTCGCAAACCGGTCGGCTTTTACGGGACAGTTTCGATTATGTAAGTCTTAATGCTTTTTTATATTTCGAATTGCAATTTTAAAAATGCACTCAGTCGGTACATCAATGGCCGAAAATATCATCGATAACTGACGTAACAGCATTCGCCAATATCGATTTTATGAGCCTACTCGCATTCATTTTATTAAGAAGGTATTCCACGTTAGGTCCGATGAGTGTGTGTACCAGAGGCCTATTTTTAAGCTCCGTTTCATTCCCACTCTTTTCTTATAAGTAAGGAATGAGAAGGGGATGTGGATTTGATGGTAGTTGCGACGCATAGGAAGTGCGTGTGCTGGTGCACTCTTTCTATGCGTTCCATCCTCTGACGATTAAAGATCGGGTGTTTATGGGCAGCGGTCACTACGCTATTTAGGCATATTCAAGTAGCAGCTTGCTCGTTTGCTTCCTTATGATAAAAAAAAATATTGATATGAAATAATTATTGACCGTTACAAGTTTTTACAAGTTTTTATTACAAATTTTTATTTCTGGTGTATTTTTAGAATTAATTTTTATATTATTTAGATATTATGTTTTATTTAATTTTAAAAAATTCCTCCCAAGTAGGGTTGGCGACAGGCAGGCGGCCGGCCGTAAAAACTTAAGCCAAAACTTTAAGGTTCATAAAACCTTGTGTGCCGACCCTACGTAAGTGGGATAAGGCCAGGGAGATGATGATGAAGATGAAATAATTATCGACCGAGTATAATGAAGTTAAGTTTAACTCTATTTAACCATTAGGTATTTTTCTACATATCATTGAAATTTCTTTCCGGGACTATGCGTTCATTCAGAAAGTGTACTAAATCAGTGCCAAATTACCACCCAGATCCGTAAAACCGTTTTGGATATCCGTTAAACCTTCTAATAAACATCCATCCAAACTTTTGCATATTGTCATTTATCGAATAACTAGCTGTCGCTCACGACTCCGAATTAAAAAAACGTAATTAGTAGCCTATGTGTTCTTCCAGATCAAGTTCTATATCTGTGCCAAGTTCCGTTGAGCCAGAGATACCTTCAAACAAATATCCATCCATCCATCCATCCATCTAAACATTCGCATTTATAATATTAGTAAGATACGACTGTCTTGGTTAAGCGATAAACAATTGAAAATCAAAGTTGGAAGTTGTACTCGTAGATGTTGCTAGGATGAAAACAGCAATCACCCAATTAGCGGTAGAATCAGGTCCGGGAATATACCATACGATTACTCATACTAGTGTCATGTATTCTTATCTAGCTTCTTCCCAATTCCAGGCAAAACAATTGTGTCATGCTCTCAATTACATTAGTAGTCCAATAAACTCATTGAAACGTTACTTACTTATATTGAGATAATATAAATATATTAAATTCGAACCAACGTTGACACAAGCTACGGTCACCGCAGTCCACAATCATAAGAGACATTTCATAACTTCGATACTGGCCACAATACTCGCGATCTGGCACAGATAAGGTACCCCAGTCTATTCATTGACCCCACGGATGTTTACAATGGACCCACAATGCGGAAGGATCGGCCGATTTCATTAGCAGTTCCGGGTTTGATTTAAGTAA
The DNA here is from genome assembly GCF_912999745.1 of Papilio machaon. Taxonomy (NCBI): domain Eukaryota; kingdom Metazoa; phylum Arthropoda; class Insecta; order Lepidoptera; family Papilionidae; genus Papilio; species Papilio machaon. The sequence continues at coordinate 2,158,150 of NC_060011.1, forward strand.
AAGTCGCTGAAGATCAAACAGATAAAGTTCAAGAAAGAATTTACAACGGTTCTGTGGTACACTGATAAATCACGACGGTAGTTTTGGAGGTGGTCTTCGAGAGTTGGTATTTCAAATTCAATGACTAATTGCTTTCGAGTCGTTGAATGATTACTTAAACAGTATTAATGTAGATTTCTTTTACTTAATTTACACTAAGGATCACATAGTGATTACTTAAATGTTCTGAGTAAAGCAATGAAGAAAGAACAGTTTATATAAAACTAATTATTTTTGCAATAAATAATAAAAGATTTTTTTTTTGAAATAAACTAAAAATAAACAAAAAAACCTCAAAGAGATAAGAAAATTTCTTTGATATTAATTGGTATAGATTATAAACCGCTACGCACTAGTGTGGGCGACAGACATAAGACTTCAAGATGTCAGTTATTTAGAAAGTCGGGAAGGCCGGAAACGACGCGAACCGCGAATCGGACCATAATATAACCGTGAAATTCCACTGGCGTGACACTTGTATTGACATGTATTGTTGTCTCTCTTTTTTCAAAGTGATGGATAGAGATAACAATACGTGTTATTGTAAATGTTACGGCAGTCGATACCCAAAATAAGATTCAAACTTAATAGTGGCTAGTGGTTCTAACTCTCCACTGTGTCCTTTTACATCCCGTCGATACTTCCATTGTACCATTGAAATTCAGAGCCGCCATAAAGTTTGGATGGTAGTATACAACCGTTATCTCTGTTTTGTCAAAATAATGAGAGAGATGTCGATATGTTTAAAATGAGATTTAGGTCTCAGAAAAAAAAGTAGATAACTGACAAAGTAAATGACACCTTATTTCCTGTCATAGTTGAATGTAATTTATTACAAAATAGCGCTCGCTTGAGACTTGGTTAGTGCTAAATTTAAAAAAAAAGCTACTTTTCAGTGAAAACCCCGTCAAAATCGGTCCAGCTGCTTCAGAGATTACCCGGAACACACACGACTTGCGGACAAATATACAGTGAAAAGAATAAAAAAAAATGTTTTTTCGATATAGGTAAAGAAAATATATGTACATACACTTACTATAGCCGATTAGTATAAATAATATCATGGTTTTGATGATACGTAATCCCAAAAACTCGGTTCATACATAACATGTACGTGGCCCACATACAAGCAACCTTTGAGACATGCCGACGTATTTTAACGCTCAGTTGCGCTGACCAACAAATATCTTGTTTAAATTACACACACTCAAAAAAGAATTTCACTCGAGGGTTAAATGTCAATTAAAATAAATACAATGTTGTATTTTACATGTTTTTTTGTATCAATAGACGAAACATCACAAACAACTTTTTACTACTTGGAACAAAATCTAGTCAGGCATGTCCTGAAGGTGGAATAGAGAAAAAAAAAACTTTATTATTTTCTTCTATGGGCAGGAATGATATTTGTCTGCTTCTTACAATTATCATTAGCATTTGTAATAAGATTTTAAAAAAAATTGTACATTCTAATGATTTTAGATAATATAGTTAGAATTTAATATGCACACTTGAAAAATATATAAAACTTAATATCCTTATAAAACACTTATTACGAAGCTTTCTCTTTAAAAATAATAATTATCAATCAGAAAAAGTGAAACTAGTCATAATTAAGATCAATTAATTTGTTAATAATTAGGCTATCGTATTTTTTTTCCTCTTTGACTCAGCAGCCTATGATCGCATGACAGATAAAAAAGATCGCGACAAGTTGTTACTGTTCTAATTATAATCTATGACATATAACTCTTTGACTAACTGCGGGTTTCTAATACCAAAATCTCTGTCATTATCTTTGACAAAACAGAGATAATATGTTTTAAACGTCGATTTAGGTCTCAGAAACCTATGGTTACTTAATTATTAAAAGTTATTTAAAACTCAGTACTAATTTAAAACTGATGTAATTTATTTTCTAACTTCGTATGTTTTACTAAGTTTTATATACACTTTAAAAAAACATTTTTATGAAATTAAAAAATAATTTACAACCAATAAAAAAGCTTAAAGCTTTTTCATGCTCGTTAAAAATAGAAGCTTCTAAAAAAATATTTAATAACTCCAGCTTTAATAACTTAGGATAAATTTTAGTTTTAATATTGTACTGCTTATTTTTGACGTTGAGTATATAAATACTAGTTATATTATGTAAGGATGGACCAACAATAAAATTATTCGATCACTAGCTGTCGCCTGCGACTCCGTTCGCTCGAAATAAAAAAAATGTAATAATTAGCCTATGTGTTCTTCCAGACTATGTTCTACATCTATGCCAAATACCATCAAGATTTGTTCAGCGGTTCCGGAGATACCTTCAAACAAACATCCATCCATCTAAACATTCGTATTTAAAATATAAGTAAGATAATTAAGACAGACTCGATTCAATTTTGCAACAAGCAATGACATACTAGATTTCTTTAGTATCGAAACAAAAATCTATCGTAATACTTTGATGTACGATAATAACACTTATCACGTTGTGACAAGTGTGATAACCGTATGAAATTTTAAAATAGAGTTTGTAGATGTTTGTATCGTTTAGTTGTTCCAAAAGGTCGCTTACGTCGGTTACTGTAAGACGCCCACGTATGACTACGCCTCTACTGTGTATAGGTTTCACAATAAAATCCTTACTACTTGTTCTCGATTTAAAAAAAAAAATTACAAAGAACTATCTAGGACCATCTAAACGAATGTATTTTAATTCAACAATTAAGTATGAATTAGGTTGCATGTTCGATAGATAAATTTTATAAAAATGTTGGCATAGTTAGTAACCATTGTACTTTATACAGCGTATAAATACTGAGCGTATCCTGAGTATTATTATTATAATAAATCTGGTGATACTGTGATTTTTAAATTAATTGGTTACGTAATTTGACAAGTACAACATGACGAGAGTTTAGAATTACTATGTTAATGTGAAATTGGTATTTCATTAAGCGAGTTACATTCGAGAACACATAGTAAAATCGTTTTAATAGACCATTGGTCGAATAACAATAATATATGGCCGGTTCATTTCGTATACTTCCAGTCTATTGTATTTTTTACATACAGACCGACAAGTATTTGATAAATAGCGTAGCACTATTTCATCTAGTAGCTTTCCGATACAAAAGAATAAGCGAAGGCATTCACTAAACAAGAGATAGATTGGATACTATCTGTAAATATTGAAATATCTCTATCTCTCTATCATTAATACAAACTTCATAGCTTAGTGGTTAAAATTGACAGACAATAAGTGAATTTGATTCTCAAAGCAAAACAATTCTCTTGTAACAATGAAAAAAAAAAACTTGAGAGGTGTCAAGGGACACCCGGATGGAACGAAGTTCATTTCAATTAATTAGTGAAGGAACCAATGTTTATTCTATGAATAAAAAACTTAAGTCTTCACAAGAAGTACATTTTATTTCTATGGATTTTCATTATATATTGTCACGTCGTTGCCATGGTGAAGTAGCGCTCATTCGTCGTTAACATACTTACTATAGCAAAAAGTATCGTGACAACTTTTCGTAAGAATTTTTTCCATCTAGCCCCCTTTCACAACGCGCGATAAGGAACTTCGTTCCAATAAAAAAATATTTTTTCATCATTATCTGTTTGTACAGAACCAACCAGTGGATCGGTCACATCAAAAATATTTTAAATCTCATTAAAAAATTTAATGGTAACTAACATAATTGTCAATTTACTAACCTTTACAGTCATTTCCTTTTTTATAGCACTCAGAAATTTTAATAGTAAATACTATAATTGCCTAATTACTAACATTTACTTTAACATACCACTGTGCTAATGAATCGGAAATTAACTAATAACTAGCTGTCGCCCGCGACTCCGTCCGCGCGCAGTTAATAAGCTTATATGACACGTTCGTAGATTTACCATAGCAGCGCCATCTATTGATTACTTACTCAACCCAGTCGAAAGGTATCGACATCTGTTAGAATCATTTGGAGTTAACAGATAATTGTGACTGTCAAATAATTAGCAATAAATTAAAATTGCGACTATAATTTGAGATTTAAACTATCCTATCTCTCAAGTTGGATCGAACTGCACATGGTGTGCGAATTTTATTATAATCGGTTAAGTGGTTTAGGAGTCCATTGAGGACAAACATTGTGACACGAGATTTATATATATTAAGATAATAATAACTATCATAATTGCTAAAAACCAATCTTTAATTATATTCAGCACTCAGAAGGTTAAATACGGTACTCGTAGTAACTATCGTAAATACCCTTTTGCTAATTTTAACCGCAACATAATGCACTTATTATTGAACGTGATTGCTGCCAATCTGAATGTACGATTCAAGAGCAGGAATCTAATCGATGCATTAATCCTGCCGCAACCATTGTCAGGACCGGTCGTATCTCTTAATTGAAGTCGCAACTCTGGCGCAATTGCAAACTTAGATGCAATTTTCACTGCGGCTGTCTGAACGGCCGTTTTTGTATGGTGTCGCATGTCATTTCCACTGGCGCTGCCGTTGTTATTTAAAATTACAGCTTCGGCTGCAATCAAGGCTAATTGTTAAGTAGAAAAGTCACTTAAGCTACCATCTAAGACTTAATTCTTGACGTAGGAATGTACCTGCTTAATAGTATTGAATTCTTAATAATTATATTTTATTTTTGTTACTATCGCACTATAATTGTCCCATTTATAAAACAAATTAATAGATAAATAATTAACATAACATATTCAACATTTTCTAATTTATTAACCGGTAGCTTATTTAGTTAAATATTAATAGATTAAATTCAAAATGCGATCACCTCGTTGCCGTCGCCGCGACCCTGTACTTTGGGAGTCATTTCATTATGATCCGCTTTTGATTTACGACATGTTACATACAAATTTCGTCAGGCGTTGCGTATCCCAGAACTTGACATAGCTAGGGTGACCAGTTTTTTATTTAATCGGGGATTTAATCGTATAACGTAAATATCCCATAACTAAATATAATGATGAGGGCAAAATGTTTATAATTAACAAAAATATCAAGCGAAGTATGGGAAAAAAATATATTTAAAAACGTATGTATTTATCGAAACATTTTTGCTTATCCGCGGTATTTTTAATCCACTTGAATCAAATTTTCAAATTTGATTGAAATTAACGACCACAATAGCAATCGAGAAATATGATATGCTAGCTGTCACCCGCGACTCCGTGCGCGCATGATTAAAAAAAACGCACTAAGTAGCCTATGTGTTCTTCCAGACTATATTCTACTACTGTGCCAAATTTCAACATGATCGATTTAGCCGTATTGGAGATACCTTCAAACAAACATCCATCCATACAAACATTCGCATTTATAATATTAGTAAGATTGTTTAGAGGGCGAATTCCAAATATTACAAAGTCATAAAATTAACAGCACGTTAACGTAGTTTACATTGCTAATCTATATATATAAAAGAAAGTCGTGTTAGTTACACTATTTATAACTCAAGAACGGCTGAATCGATTTGACTGAAAATTGGTGGGCAGGTAGCTTAGAACCAGAAAAAGGACATAGGATAATTTTTATCCCGTTTTCTATTTTTTATTCCGCGCGGACGGAGTCGCGGGGAAAAGCTAGTAATATATAAAATAAAGTCGTGTTAGTTACACCATTTATAACTCAAGAACGGCTGAATCGATTTGACTGAAAATTGGCGGGCAGGTAGCTTAGAACCAGGAAACGGACATAGGATAATTTTTACCCAGTTTTTTATTTTTTATTCCGCGCGGACGGAGTCGCGGGTAAAAGCTAGTTTATCATAATCGCTCGTTTTCTTTATTTCGTTATAAAAGACAATCGATGTCTCATAAAAAAATTACAAAACGTGGTTACACTATAAACATACTTGCCCATACGTATAGAAAGTTGCTCCCAAATCAAACGGCTTGTCAACATTGCACAACTAAACAACGGATGTTGCCATCATAAAAATGTCCATCGGTACAAAACTAGTATCAAAATATCGGTTAATTGTATTTGAAATTAGTTTTCTGATGGCAAATCGTATTTTTGTAAAATATTGTAATAGTGATTGCGATTTTATATTGCATAGTTCTGGTTTATAAAACTTAAATAGACTTAAACAGATGAAAATATTTATTTTGTTAAACCACAGACAAACTAGAAATAATATTTGGAAGGACCATCTCAAAGGCCGGCAACGCATCTGCGATTCCTCTGGTATTGCAGATGTCCAAGGGCGTCGATGAATACATTGGTGTTCCCGCTGCTCGTTTGCCCCCTTCTCTTATAAAAAAAACAAAAAAAAAGCTATCATTTTTAGGAAATCGTTCTGAAGCCAGTAATGACATAGTTTACGTTCCAGCTATCTTTAGATTTTATATACTGACCAGGATAAAGTCGCGTGCATCTGTTAGTTTTAATATAAAAAAAATGTAAATAAAATGAGAGATATGTAGGTATATCTGCATCGTATGATAAACCCATATGACACACATTTGAACAACCTGTTCAAAAGACAAAGCGTTTTAGACATCGTGCCTCGAATAGATTGCTTGTAATAACTCATTAAATCAGCGCCGGCAATTTCCTCCAAATCAGCTGACCACATTGGGCGTTGCGGAATCAATCACTGCCTTCCGAGAACTTAACGGGCTGTGTACCAGCGCGGCTTTCTTTCTTGTTGCGTTCCTTTTTCGAAATAATGCAATTAAATTATCTTTTTTTTTTTCCTTTGGTAGTGGTAATCGTTTTTCAGTCAATATCTATGGTATTATAAGTTGCCAGTGTTATATGACATTAGGTTGGAATAAAAAAATCGATTTTAGTTGCGGGAACTGCCAGTTAGAAATTACCCGATAATGTATAACTTACTTTTTATTCATACTCTTATGAAATAAAAAAAAACATTTCAGCTACAGAAATTTAGTGTCCTAAAAATCTTATCAATTCAAAAACTTAATTCTTAAAGAGTTAAATTTTGATTACCGCAATATTTTGTATAAATAATACAAAGAGAGAAATTATCGTATTTTAACTAAATAACTTTATATTGATCTGTACTTATAAGTAAGAATGGGATACAATAGATGCGTGCGCACGACTATCCCAATGACCTATGGACCCCGAGCTACCTGGAGGCTATTCTATACCATTTATATAGAATATTATTCAATATTATTACATGCCGTGAATGGAAGCTTTACTTCTTAACACCCTGTATATCGCTCCTTTATGGCAGTAATTAGTCATAAAGTATAATATCTAAATTTTGCATCAAAGAAGAATATTTTGAAGCCCTATTAATTATACGTGATTTATATAAATAGTATGTCTTTTTTGTAGGAAATGTGATTTTTCCAAAATAATTATTTAATTAATTATTTTACAATTATTAAAAATACCTTTTATTAATAACTAATAAATATAATAGAGTAGCATATTAGCTAATCATGTAAAAATACTTATCGCAAGAGCAATAGCAATACAGAAAAAGTTTTTGAACGTCATTAGACAAATAGAATTCGCATTTCCGCGGGGCTGTCAACGTTCGGCACCCCGCCATTTTGCCCGAGGCGATACGACCAATCGGCGGGCGTTCTTTATTCAAAAAAGCGCCAGAGGCAATACTTTTTTATTTTTCTATTCATTTACTAGCACCATTGTATTTATTAATTGGTCAATACTCACTCAACTGAAGAGTGCGTTTGTTAAAATTACATAATTAACACCGATTTAAAAGTACTCTCTTCTTTAATAACTTTATACTTTTTAATAAATTTTGTGCAGATTGTACTTTATACATTTATTTAATTCCTGCTCAAAGTTTACGGACTGTATCAATATGAACATAAATATACATACATATATGCAAATCCTAGTCATAACACTATTGTATACACCAGAAAATATATGACTAGCTTTTACCCGCGACTCCGTCCGCGCGGAATAAAAAATAGAAAACGGGGTAAAAATTATCCTATGTCCGTTTCCTGGTACTAAGCTACCTACCCACAAATTTTCAGTCAAATCGATTCAGCCGTTCTTGAGTTATAAATAGTGTAACTAACACGACTTTCTTTTATATATATATAGATAGATATATAGAAGATAGATTACTATACAAAATCTATTTATTATCATTCATGCTATATCTTATATACTTTACATATACTCTTCCCCAATAACAGTGAAGGCGCAATTTAGAAATCCTCTAAAGGGTCGCTAAATAACGGATATTGTATAAAGTGACTAAATTACACTAGCAAGGGGGTACGAGGGGTAAATCTGGGTTGCCATAACACATCTAAATTCTACACAAACTTTTTTAATAAAAATAATAATATTAAATAATAATTGTTCCTAAGACCAAAATCCATGTATAATAAATATCACCATCTCTCTCGTTATCTTTGACAAAACAGGGATAACAATATGTTTTAACCAGGGATTTTGTTCTCAGAAATCAACGATAGGTCATTGAATTATTTTAATTTTTACTACAGAAAATGATAGACCAGTGCTTGGCAAAATTTTAAAGTTTACAAAATAAGATATTTTTCAATTTTAGCATTAAATAATTTACAGCATATCTATCTATGTATATAAAAGAAAGTCGTGTTAGTTACACTATTTATAACTCAAGAACGGCTGAATCGATTTAACTGAAAATTGGTGGGCAGGTAGCTTAGAACCAGGAAACGGACATAGGATAATTTTTACCCCGTTTTCTATTTTTTATTCCGCGCGGACGGAGTCGAGGGTAAAAGCTAGTTTGTTATAAAAATCAATATCACAAATTCATACGACTTTTAATATATAGATATGTAAAAAGAATTAATGAAAACCCATACGAAAATCCCATCAATAATTTTTCTATTTAATTTATTCAAACAAACAGATTTATCAAGGACTTTGTAGACACAAAAATGCAATCAAATCCGAAACTTTAGTTCATAGTTTATAGGTTCTAATAAAAGAATGGTTGAACTAACAATTACATTGGTAATCATTTATATAAGAAGAGCTCATCGAAGCATAACATTAGCTTGTGCTAACTCCTAACCCATACATAATGGCAATTGCAGTACAATTGAGTGATCGCCAATCATCGTACATCGTCTCTACATACTAATTAACGTTCACTAGGGGTGGGGTATACCACTACTATTTGTTATCGATATGAATTCGAATCGAGTTTATTTGTAGTGATTTTATTATTGCTTTCATTAAAGTAGAGGCCTAAAACTGACCAATAGGAAAAGGGCTGTCGAAATATTTAAATACAATTAACAAAATAACTACGACTAGGATAAAAAGATTACAATTGAATCGTTCAGGCCGTATAATTTCACGGTTAAAAATTAAACAACATTTTCTATATGTCGGGCAAAGTGATGTTGAAGGTAAAATATTATTACAACGGTCAAAGGTGTCGATAGATTTTCTCTTATCGTGAACACATTTTTGTTTCTTTTCTAAAAAGATTTAACAAAATCCGATAAGAAAATCGAGGACATTTAAAGATTTAAAAGTTTTTAAAATATCATAATTTATCAAACCACAGTGTAGTATGTTAGAATAAAAGACGTTTTAGATATAATTTAGTCGTAGGAAACTCTGCGTGTAATGAAAAAAAAAGTTTTGGTTGTACGTAATACAAGTTCCCCTACCATTTTTTTTAGATTTCATAAAAAAGTTTCTTTTTAAAATTCGCACTTTGAGTACGTGATTTAATATAGAGGGTCACGCGTTAGTGAATCTGAGAGCGAATGTCCCCGAGGGCGGTTGAACCGCCCTCCGGCAGTTTGCCGCGAGACGTCAACGCGCGCGTGCGTCGACACCGATCTGTCAAGTCACATCACTAGTTACGATCGCGAATCGTAAATTGACAGTCTATTACCGTAATTCGTGAATTCGTTTTATTGCTGATTTCTTTTTTTATTTTATTTCGTTTCATTGATTTTGGAGAAATTATTTGTGAAAAAATTATTAAAAAATTAAATTAATTATCAACAAATCAACAATTTTGCGGTATTTTGGTAAATGTTTCTTTATCATTTATTGTATTAGTTTATTGCACAATAAAAAAAATATTTAAATTATAACAAAAATTATCGGTAGTAAAATTTACATCTAGCGATAGTTCAATTATTTTTGAGCTTTCAAAGTAACCGTTTTCGTTAACCGTGAATAATCGATTATGTATCGTTATTTACATAATAATATAGCAGGTTAATTAACCAATACGCTATTAATTTAATAACATACTTTAATGAAGATATTAGCTTATGCCTATATTCCACGAAATAGAAATAGTAACAATTAAAAATATTAATTGAATTAGATAAAGATTAATAACACTTGTAAAACGTTATAATACAATCTGTTACAAAATAATTAATGGTAGGCTTTCGGAGTTTAAAGTAGCAATTTAAAAAGCAATCAGTAACCGAACGCGACGGGAGCCGTCCGCCTCTCAAGGGACCGGTAATTGTCCGATATTCCGAATTCGATTTACATATACGGTTTTTTTCAATTACTTTCACTTCACTAAAGTAACGTAGTGTCATCTAGTGTCATCGATATTTTTAATCGTTGTCACAATAATAATAAAAGAAATGTGTTAGAAAAAAAACATAGTGATTATTTGTAAAAGTTAGTGGTTATATTTTGTTTTGTGTGAACTGTGACCGAAAAACTGGCGGTGGCGTACGTGGATTTATCCAGTGTGATCGAGGTGCAGGTAATTAAATAACTACTTCTTTATTTGTATCTCGTAAAAAAATCAGTAGTTTAAAGTTTTCCGTTCTCTTTATTGGAAGTTGCAAATAAATTTAAAAGGCGATAAAAATGTATGGATGGATCTCTATGATAGATATAATTTGGCATAGATGTGGGACAGATTGGATTTTTTTTAATTAATATTATAAATTGAAATGTTTCTGTGGATAATTTTTCGTTTTGATCATCGTTTAAATCTCAAACTTTAATGTTACTCTAGAAGTTTAATGAGATACAAATTTATATCGAGAGCATAGAGCATTATAACGTGAATAAAACTCTATTCATAGTACAATCATGGTTTGATTGATGAAGCGATAGAATTTACCGTTGGAACAATATAAAGAATTTAACTTAACACGTTAAGTGCAACAAACTCGCTTGGTTCATTTCACATACGAAAAAGACGTAGTTACAATGACCCAATATTAGGGTCCATTAATAATACATTGGTCTAACACTGTCTATATTGTCACAAGAAGATCGGCCGTACGATGTTCTTCATCATCATCAGCACACTATACGTCCCCACCGAGGGGCACGGAGCCTATCCTAAGTTAGGGGTGACTAGGCCATAGTCAACCACACTGGCCAAGTGCGGGTTGGTTGACTTACACATATCTTTGAATTTATTCTCAGATATGTGCAGGTTACATCACGATGGTTTTATTCACTGTAATAACGTCGGATAAATTTAAATCGAGAATCGAAAAACATATTGGTATATGGTGGGATTCGAATCTGAACCATGACGCTCGGCGATCTTACGCTACCAAAATCCAAAATACCAAACAAGGTAAATAACAATGTAAATATCTTGACAAATGTTGGTGAAAGTTTATTTATATTGGTTAGATTAATACTGAGAAATGCGGATATTGTAAAGTGTCACTAAATGACAAATTAAGAAATTTTATGATAAGATAAAATTTACCAATAAGTACCAATAACTATGTTTCATTCTACATTCGTTCGACTGGCCACGTGTAATCATTCTAATATTATAAACTAGCTTTTACCCGCGACTTCGTCTACGCGGAATAAAAAAAATGCACACAAGATAAAAAAGTTCCTATGTCCATCTCCTAGTTCTAAGCTACCTCCCCATCAATTTTCAGCTAAATAAGTTCGACCGATCTTGAGTTATAAATAGTGTAACTAACACGACTTTCTTTTATATGTATAGAAGATACGAATGTTTAGATGGATGTTTGTTTGTAGTTATCTCCAGAATCGCTCAACGGATCTTGATAAGATTTGGCATAAATGTAGAACATAGTCTTGAAGAACACATAGGCTACTAATTAAGTTTTTTTCTATCCGCGCCGACGAAGTCGCGGACGACAGCTAGTAGGGTAATATTTTTCGAAGGTATGCGTGCATGTCTAAACTGATGGATCGATACTGACGAAATATCATTTGTTTCATATTTTCTAAATATGTCATAATCGTTATGGCCACTCCAGACGCTTGTTGTTTGCTACAAACAGCCACAATCACCAAACAACGAACACAAACAGGCATTCCCACGTTTGTCGAACTTCCCTTGATTTGTGTAGAAAACCGTAGTGACGCCGATCACAAGCACAAACTGCGAACACCAAACAAAAACAGGCAAACACCAATACACACGTTCATGTTTGTTGTTCGTCGTTGTTTGCCAAGCCTGTGTAGCAAGTTTTATAAGTTATCTATAATTAATTAGAAAGGAATGAATACATAAACCTTCGTAAAATCAGAACTCTTACGAAATCGCTAATTGCGTTTACTTATGTACATTTTTAGATATATTATAAATAACAAATTGCTAAACTAAATCTCGTCTTATATGTCAAGGGGCTATAAATAAGAATATATGTAACTAATTTCTAACAAAAAAAACATTTAAAATGTTACGTTACTTTAAGTCATAAAACGGTGTTACTTTCCGTTTGTTTCTGAGACCGAAATCCCTGTATAAAACTTATTGTTATCCCTCTTTTGTAAAAGATAATGAGAGAGATGACGATATGTTTACAGGGATCATAGTCTTAGAAACCAAATTTTAAACTGGTACCAAGTCAAATTATTTTTTTTCCTGAATGTAATAATTTATAATCTGCAATAAATTTATAATCAGCTTGTTAAGCTGTTTTATATATTTTATACTGCTGAATTAAACAAGCTCATCGGTAGTAACTACACCATCACTCACCTACATTAAATTATAGATTATAATTTTCACTCTAGCATCCGGTGTAAAAAACTCGATTATAATCGATTATTCGTTAACTCGGTAACTAGATATAATCGTTAGTTTGGCAATTGATCCACATTACAGCAGGTTCCATTCGATACAACGATTGGGGACAATCGATTAATTGATGTAACATGTACACATTAATTTCTATAAATTTATTACACAAATTAGAGTGACCGATCAACGAGTGATTAATTTTAACTAGACCACTTATAAACGTTTTGTAATCAGGGTGTGTCAATTTATGATTTGACAGAATATAAATTTCGACAACGAATTTACAACATAAATATAAGTATTCACGTCTTCAAAGTTTTCCGATCCTTGTTATTTTAACCTATACATATTTACTGGTAGTTATAAAAAATAAGGTACAATTTTATAAATTATGAAGCATAGTGATAATATCTCTCCTGCCATTTCTTGTAATCGTCAGTCACTAAGTTCGTAGAAGATTATAAATAATTTAATACTAGTTTTCGCCCGCAACTCCGTCAAGGCGGAATTTTAAAAATACCTTAATAGGTAGTCTAAAGTTCTTACAGGATATGTTCTATATCTGTGCTAAATTTCATCAAGATCCGTTCAGTCGTTCCGGAGATACCTTCAAACAAACATCCATCCATTCATCTGAACTTTCGTATTTAGGTATAATATTCACTAATATTGAAGAAGTAAGAACTTTGAATAGTATAACTATATTACTATAATATTATAAATGTGAATGTTTGGATGGATGGATGAATGTTTGTTTGAAGGTTTCTCCAGAACGGCTGAAAGAATCTCTATAAAATTTGGCATAGATGTAGATCATAGACGTCGATCATGGAAGAAGACATCAGCTACTTATTACTTTTTTTTTAATTCCGCGCGGACGAAGTCGCGGGCGACAGCTAGTCTCATATAAATGTGAACAACTCTGCATTGAGCTGAATCTTGTTAAACATTCCGAACTAATGTGAACTTTTAAAAGAAAACCAATCATAGAAAATGCATCTTATAAGTCGAATAGACGGAGAACAATCATTAAATTCCAACAGATTGACGGCTGAACAATTCTAACTAGGGCTGTATCTACGGATTTGACCAGAATTATTTGGGTTTGGATATCCAGGCTACGTATTTAACATCGATGATGGGCAGAATGGACTGTCTGAAACAAATCACCAGATGTCTTTTATTTTTCATCTTCTTTCACCAAGGAGTTACAACATTGTTGTTTTCTTTGTTTTATTGTCAGCCAGTTTTCGGATTTATTTCTTTTTATGTTGGCAACCCTAATTCTAACACGTGCCTAATTAGTCGATAGCAATGATCAACTCATTACAAAGTCAACGTCTCAGATAGTTATCCGATATAAAAAAGTCAATTTCCCCGTACAAATTACACTATTGTATTATAACAAATTAAGATACGGATAACGAGTATGTAATAAAAGAGAGCGTCGGCTCTGAGGTTAATTACCCTATGTAAATGCGAAATTGACTTACTGTAATGTTCTTCTATTATGGTGGATGGCACGCGAACTCCAAATTAGAATCTATGGTTATTTTAATTTGATTTCTTTTATTAGAAATTTTATTTGGTTTAATAGATTTTTTGTTCAAATTATAGTCACATGTCTTGAAATAACTAGGAAGTAGTACCACAAAATCGTTATTTTCGGTATACGTTTCTTGTTCGTAATGTTATTAACAACTTATTGGTCCTATAAATGTATAAAAATTTAAATACATTAAAACCCCTTACGATATCTTTATAACAATTGGAAATCTTGAGGTGGTTCTTCGACCCACAACCTCTGCTCGTAGTCGACGAAAATCGCCCGCATAGTGTAACTTAAACTTATAGCGACAGAACAAATTGTTCGAACTTATGTTGCAACTAGAATCCAACTAATCTAATTATGCTTTAATTTAATGTAATCTTGTTGCGACAGGAGAGGCTGGGCGGCGGCGGGCTGGGCCTGGGCGGCGGCGGGTTCCGCGGCGGCGCGCAGCCCTCCCTGGCTGACTTTCAGCCGCCATACTTCCCGCCACCCTTTGCGCCAGCCGCACACCCCGCGCACGCAGCACACCCTGCTCACCCCGCACACCCAGCCAGCCCGCACCACCAGCAACAGGTCAGTTTACATCTCTTGTCATCTTCTTTTTAAGGTTCTCTATTGACTATCAAAGATTACATGTTTGACTCTATCTCTTGCGACGCGATATTGAGACGGCACTACGCTAGTCTCTCATATTAAGTAGCTAAGATTTTTGGTTGAGTCACTAGTCTACATCAGTCAATACTAGAAGCACTTATGAACTTCAACATAATCTTTTCGTTTTATGGTACCATGGCATTCGATAAAGTAAGTCTTTGCAATTTGCTTTGGCATCTTACTAACTGATATATCGTTCACGATTTGTCTGTAACATGACCATCTAATCTAATCAATGTGAACTGCCTCTTTTGAAGTAATAAATTATACAGAGCCATGGCATGGATTACGGCGGTGGTGGTGGCGGGGAGTACGGGCAACACTACGCGCCGCAGCAACTGCTGCCGCGACACCACGCGCACCACGAGACTCATGCGCACCTCAGACACCACAGGGACCACCATGACATTCATTCGCATCACGTGAGTATACAACAAAAACAAAAACTGTTAAATTTTTATTATATGGTGGCAAACTAGCTAGTGGCCACCTCATTCGCCGAAATAGCGAAATGACCGCCACCCATAGAAACCCTCATAGACATCATAGAAAGAGAATTTTTTCTTTTGCTATGCGTCCCGTCCTTCCGTTTTCTGTGTAGTCATGGTATTTCACCAGGCGAGTTGATCTATTCATGCAACCGATGTTGTTGTTGCTGGCGTCTATTAAAGTTGAAAATATTTTAACAATTCATCCGATGTCGATAAATTTAATAACATAATTATTCGAATACGTTGCGAAGGATCTTTGGAAATATTCGAAGACCGTTGGGGCGCATTCTCTGGTCGAGGGGGACGGATAGTTGCAGAGTTTTGATTATAAATCACATCCTAGTACACACATATGCATAAATATTTTTATATTCAATTCAAACTAAATAACCATCATGGTTTAATATTTCTCAAATTATTCTATTTTTAATCTACCCATTAAACTTTTTTTTTTGCAAAGAAAGATCTAGATATTGACAGAAGCCTGAAAGAAAACTGAGAAAAAAAAAGATTTATTACTGGCCTATTTATTGGAATTTTAATTTTTAGTAATATGGACAATGTTTTTTTTTTTTTAAATAAAACATGAGTTAACTTATCACACCTTACATACATACTTTTTTATCTATAGCCAATTTATTTAGTAGTACTAATATAGTATTATATTATCTGTGGTAGTACTCGCAACTATCAATTCATTTACTAATAATATTTCCGACTTCTTTACGATTTGATATTTGACATTTAATAAAGCCAAATCAATAATCCACATAATAACAGGGAAACTATTGAAAAATATACGCTTATTCTTATATCAACAAAAGGTTATGAACGAAAAGACCACTTAGCTAGATTAGGTGCTCTTATCTTCGCAACGTTCCGGTTTCCGAACGGTATACAATGCGCTTTTGGCGGGAAACTGGATGTCATTTTGTGATTAATGTCAGATGAAAAATATCTTTCCGATTTTATTTTTTGTTATTTACGGTTTATTTTTTTACTTAAATAGTTAAATAAATTAGATGAATGCGTTACTTTAGTACAATAACAGTAAGATATGTATTTAATGGTCGCCAAGGGTCTCTTAGTTTAATGACAGTGTGGTAGTTGCCTGACTCGTCATAACCTATTTGCTGACCATTGACTACTACGTTTCTTTTATATCTCAAATCCCGCCAAATCCACCCTCTTTCTTCATCCATTTATAAAGAAAAGCAGAGATGGGAAGACTAAAATTTAGCCTGCACTCGCTGTGATTAGAAGAAAGGTGGTATTTCTGCGGTCAATCGTGATCATGAAGATTCCAGAAGCGGGCTCTACAACTTTTAAATGTTTTATGACTTATTTTCGTATTTGTTTAGTTATCGCACGGGGGCTTTGGCTACGGCGGTGGTGAACGGCGATCGGACTACGGAGCGCGGGAACAACATGAACTGGCCTTACATCATGCGTTACACTCCACAGACGAAACACAGGTAACCAATATGAATCCCATGTGAATTTGAAACTAGTTGATTTCAATATTAAAACAAACCTATCAAAATTATTTTACCGTTATAAGTCTGTAATTACAGACTCATTAAAAACAGATATATTTGTATCACTAATTTAAAGATTGACACGTTCCAAAATAAATCCGTAGACAATAAATGACATTTTTAGCTAGTGAAATGTGTAAATATAATTTCTCGTTTGCATGGACTTAAGTCAGAACTTAATCAGTCAATCAGAAAAGAAAAGAGAAAAAGGAATAGGAATACGTCCATCGACATACTTATTTTAAAATGTGATGTCGTCTCTATTTTCTTGCGATATTCAACTATTTTACCACTAGAAAAATGCTAGATGCTCTACTGCACCCCCATATTTAAATAAACTTAACTTAGGGGAGGACAACATGGGTCATCTGCAATTTCAAATTATATTGTTCGTTGTTTCTTGTGTATGGGAATATTTAAGATTATTTAAGACATTTTGTAGACAATATGAACGAAATATTTCTGTTACCCTCGACGGAATTTAATAAGCTATGTAAATTAAAATGGCCGATCGAACGCGTCTCAATATCTGTGCGTTGCTTTTATATTCTCCATTTATTAATGTTAATAAAAATATCATATTAATTATGATAAAGTACCCATGTTTGGGATGGTATTTAATTTGTTTTTTTTTTTCAGAACGCCGGCATGGATGATACGACGGGATTCATGACGGATTTACCATTATTAAAAAGTTAGTATGTCCTTACTAATATTATAAACTAGCTGTCTCCCGCGACTCCGTCTGTAAGGAATTAAAAAAAACTTAATAGTCTATGTGTTCTTCCAGATTATGTTCTACATCTATGCCAAATTTCTTTAAGATCCGTTGAGCCGTTCCGGTGATATCTTCAAACAAACATTCCCATTTATATATTAGTAAGATGACATTGTTTGGACGAATGGATGTTTGTTCGAAGGTATCTCCAGAACGGCTCAACTCAACGGATCATCAAACGGATGACGATATGTTTTATACAGAGATGTTGGTTTAAGAAATCCTTGGTAAATATTTCGTACATTAAATTTGCAACACTCATGTTTTTATTAACGTTACTACCAAAAAATTAACTAAGTTTTATATCACTTAATAGTAGATTTCTTACAAAGATACGACAAAGCTTTGATCAGTTGAATCTAGTCTTATTAAAAAATCTTTCATTAGAAGCTTACAGTAAATAAATAATGATTTTTAAACGGAAACCCGGCGCGGTGTCTGCAAAGAGATCATCTACAGATTTTCTGTCGACTCATACAAAATGCTAGCTTAATGTACGGATAGCAAAAAAGTTATTAAGTCATGTATATTCTTATATTCTTACCTTAAGTAATCCACAGCTGAATCTTAAATTAATCTAAATCTTAAAATAATCTAAAATTATTCCGTATGGAAAAAACTTTTATTGTACAATAAAATATAACCTAAATGATATCTAGTATTCTTTTGAACAACGATTTTGTTCTTAAACCACACCATATCTTCAAAAACCTGATAAATTATCAGCTTCAAAAACCTGATGGTTTTAAGAGTTTTACGTACTAAAAGAATTTTTAATAACTGCAGATGTAAACATTGTTTCTGTCTTCGCCCATGTCTTTGTCTAGAGCAGAATACGACCGTTAAGTTTGTATTGTCGTATTTGTATTTAATATTGTCAACCCTTTCATACTCTTTGAAAACAACAAAAACTACAACATTAAAGCAAGTGTCACAGCAGTATATTTTGTTATGTTTGTTTGCTGACCGTACGCGATGTTCCAAATTCAAACCGCACGAACACTCCGATAAGTACATGTTATTAACTTATCAAATATTTTTATTGTTAGTCCCATATCGATGACCCGGCGTAGATAAGCCCAGTAATTAGGCCCCGAATCGAACTTATCTCATAGGTGTATCGATTATTCTAAGTAGATTGTAAAGGCCCATCTCATTCAACGGCCGAATGAATCGATATCGAACGAATAAAACGAACGATCAATCATTCTAAATTCAAATTGCGTATTCGAATTTGGAAATGAGATTCGTTAGGCCATTTTTGCTAGTCAGTAGCATAAATTTGTTTTGAAATCGTACGTAATAACTAATTTTTTTAGGTATTTGGCACAATCTTGGAAAACTCTCTTTAAAAGAAATGTCGGTTTTCATATTCGTTAGATTTAAAAAAATCTAACGAAATGTTATGGCAATGATTTTACATTTTATTCCAAATTCAAATTATAATTGGCCGCTAATATTTTTTTTATAACAGCTACACATAGTGTGAAATAAGCATGGTGCCGTGCTAATGACACGGTAATGTTTATTGTATTAGGGTTGCCATATAGAAATATTACAATTTGAATAGAGATCACGCTGAGCGCATGTTTGGGGCGTGGCGGTGATTGTTAGTGTTGCCATTGTTGATATTTGAAGCCGGCTATTTTGTAATCACACGCATACCGAACGAATATAGATTGACTTGACTTTTTGTTATTAAAAAAAAAAAGTAGAATAGAAAAATATACTGTCGACGTACACGAACAGTAACGGTTCGCAAAAAAAAAACAATTTCGTCAAAATTATTTTTACTCTTGTATATTTAAGGTTATTGTATTTATAGATATAACAATGTCTATCAGTATTTTTTGAGCTAATTAAGTAAGAAATGAAGTTAATTCAAAACCAAATTATTTTCAATGCTCTAAATAAAAGCCATAAGTTTGCACTCAAAGAAGCATCACTCATATTTACTAGCCGTTAATTTTCTTTCGTCGTAAAACTGTAATTTCTTACAAATTATTTCGTATAACGTGAAAAAAAAATCGTCTACATAAAAGCGTCTTAATAATTTTGTTTCTTAAATATACTACGCTTTATTAGTTACTATAATAACAAAACACATTAGTTTTTAATCACTGACCTCTATGGACAGGCTATAAGCCGTGATGTTTTGTGCCTATTTGATTTTCGTCATTTTAGCTTTGGTGGTGATGATGAGGATTCGAGCTAACTATAGAGATAAAACTACCAGTAACATCAACAGGCGTGAGATCAGTATTTTAAACAATTTCACTTTGTTTTAGCAATGAAAGGTCGCGACGGTCTCGGCGGTAGTGGTTCGTGCGCGCCTAACGACGTGTTCTGTTCAGTTCCGGGTCGACTGTCGCTCCTCTCTTCTACCAGCAAGTATAAGGTGACGGTAGCTGAAGTACAGAGGCGACTATCACCGCCCGAATGTCTCAACGCGTCTTTATTAGGTGGAGTACTGAGGCGGTAAGTATTTTAATTAAGGTTAATAGGTTGATATATAATAGATTAACGTATCGTTGTTTTTATTTTATCCGCTTTTTTTAATTAATTAAAATTAAACAGCATTAATGTTCTTTGTTATAGGTAAGGGAAATAAAACATCAATTTCATTCTTTTGTGTACTATTCTAACAGTGGTAGACGCCAATAACAACTTCTGACTCACGAATGAGCGGAATCGACCGGTAAAATACCACGACCACACAGAAGATAGGCATCAAGTGGAAGTAATTCCGCGTTACGTCTGATGAGTGTGCGTGTAGGATGCCTAATATCTAAATCCTATTATCATAAATGTTATAGATAAAGGGATTGGAAGGGGAAGTGGATTTGGCGATTTGACACATAGAGAGGGAAAATATTTTCATTCTGTGCGTCCTCTCCACCATGATGCTATTGAATGCTTAAAAATGAGCTTGTTTCGGCTTTATGCTCGTTTTCCACCTTATAATAAGAAAAAACGTAACTAACATAACTTATAGAGTTAAGATTCGTGGGAATTTTTCTACAAATCATAAATCTTTGATTCCAAATTCAAAAAATAAACAACGGTACCTCATAACCATCGATGCGAATCAAACATCGAATAATCGAAATCGAATAGCAATACGAATCGAGTATTCGATATCTCGCTCATTAGTTCTTAGCAATGTGTCGATTCATTCGATTTAGTTTTCCATTGATTCTAAATTTATCATTGTCTGTCTCGTTAGTTGAGAATCGGGTTTCTATTATTATTGGTTAAGCGGACGTGTGAAAATAATCGGCACAGATTAAATAAAATATTTGTGTATTTTTAATCTGTGAATATATACAATAGCGGATTACAATGATTGATATCTTAAAAATTTAACATAATAGTACCGTATTTTGTTCTCAAAACATAGGTAAATTCATTGTCTACAGACTATACGAATATTAGAAAGAGTGAAGATTTGTAGGTTTTGCACCAATAGAAAAAACCAATGGAAAAAAAAAAAAAAATAATTAGTAGCATATATGTACGTCACGACTATATTCTACATCTATGTCAATTCTACGTCGGAGATCTTTATAACAAACATCCATCCATCCATCTAAACTTTCGTGGTATTAGGATTTAAAAAGTTGCTTTTGTCTTACCCGTTTAAAAAGAACATAGATGACGAACGTAAATAGGTTGGCAATTGAAATGAAAGTTACATTCATAAGCAAATTTCGTAAGTAAAATTTAATTTCCAACTTCATAAGAGATTCCAATCTTTTTTTTTTTGCTTTTATTAATTCAATCAATCAACGTAACCGACATCCTTCACTCTATAGAGAAAACTCATCGTCAAACGAAAGAAATTTATTGAAAACAATTTCGTTAACGAGCCTTCATTTACTTCGGTTAATACTGGTAGCCTGTTTCGGAGCCAACCCTGTTATTACCAACTTATTTTTAGGCATTTATTATTTAAATCCATTACAAATTTAACTTTATTACAATGTGTTAAAGGTAATAATCCAATTTTCGATTGCATTTCAATTTGTTTTCTGACAACTTTCTATGCGTCAATCATGAATTACTCTTTTGACGGTAATCGATAGGTTATCTGTGGCTCGATCTAGCGGTCGGTAGCAGTACTACCGCTTACCGACATGCGACCTGTCAGAATACTGAGCCATCATTTTTTTTTGTCTATATCAAAGTATGAAGCAATGGTTCATTGAAAAAGTATAGGTATGATTTCCAAGAAGCCTGTCGACGTGTTAGTTTTATTTCTTATCAAGGTGAAAAAAATATTGAATTACATTACGTCATAAGTATCAAATTACAGAGTGAAATGGTTAATAAAGAATCAATGGAATTTTTTCCTAAACTATGTACGAAAATACATATTTTTTTTGTTTCCAAAGTCTGGAAATTCATCAGAATATTATAAAAACGTTAAATTTCTATAGTAAAATCTTCTTTTTCTTCTCTTCTATTTTACTAATATAAATGCGAATGTTTAGATGGATGAACGGATGGATGGATGTTTGTTTGAAGGTACATATCTCCAGAACGGCACAACGGATCTTAATGAAATTTGGCAACTTTGTAAAATATAGTCTGGAAGAACAGGCTACTTATAAAGTTTTTTAATGCCGCGCGAACGAAGTCGCGGGCGACATATAGTGTACAATAGCTGCGTTTATTTAATTATAGAATCTTATTATTCGAGTTACAAAAAAAATGTCTGTCAAAATATTGTCAACCGTCGCGCGGCAATTTAATGTTAAATTTTCAAATGTATTCTACGGCCAAGTTGCTTGTCGAGTGAATTAAATGATGGATCCAAATTAGATTCATTGTTGTGATATTTTTTATATCCATTCTATTTTTGATTGAGAGTATTTTTAAGTACAATATAAATAATGATGTGACGTATAACGTTATTACAATAACGGCATTTATAGGTTATGTTTATTATGTCACTCATGACAGGTAATAACTGTATTTTAGATGATTCAATCTTTACTATTTATTATCTTGTACAGAGATTATTTAAAAAAACTGTTTTTTTTACCTTAATTTAATTTTTTGTTGTCAGGGCGAAAAGTAAAAATGGCGGCAGATTACTTCGTGAGAAACTAGAAAAGATTGGCCTCAACTTACCAGCTGGGAGACGGAAAGCTGCCAACGTTACCTTACTAACGTCACTAGTTGAAGGTAAATAACATATATAGATCCTTGATAGAAATAAATAAATAAATAAATAAATAAAAAATGCTTTGTTATCCGCCATTGTACACTCCCCCCATCCCCCTTCCGGATCTTCCATGGACTGTAGAAAGTCCAGATGTATGGATATTAAGCGTAATGATTGGACCAAATGGATCACATTAACAGTAGGTTTTATATATCAGGCGCTTCTGATCGTCGTGTAGAAGATTACTGGGAAAAATTAACAGTGATCCCACAACAACAATATTTGTTGGGTGCACGAATTGGCCTCGCTCAGTGAAATACTACGACCACACAGAATACAGACGTCAAGTGGAAGTAATTCCAAGTACAGTCTGATGAGTGTAGTGCCACAGAGGCCGAAGTTTAGTCCTGTTTCCTATTAAGAACAGGATGGGAAGGGGAAGTGGATTTGGCGGAAGAGGGGACGCATAGGAAGGAGAAATATCCTCTTTCTGTGCGTCCTCTTCTCCGTTAATTAAAGGTAGGCAACGCATCTGCATTTGCGGATGTCTATGTGCAACGGTCGCCTCGCTATTGCGGCGTATCCAGGTGGCCGTTTGCTCGTTTGCCACCTTATGACGTAAAAAAAAATTACCGGGATCTATAAGTTCGTTCCAATTTAGCCATATATAGCCGTCAATGGTGTTTCGATGTATTTTTTCAGTAAAATCAATCAATCTTGTTAGTTTTTAATTGATTTTATAATGATATATGTCCAGCGGAGGCGGTACATTTAGCTCGGGACTTTGGCTACGTGTGCGAGACAGAGTTCCCGGCGCGTGCGCTCGCTGAGTACCTCGCGCGGCAGTACGCAGAGCACGACGCCAGGAGACGACGGGATTTGTTGCAAGCTACTAAACAGGTATACTACGATATATCTATAATAATAATAATATTTATAGACTACTTATTACATTTTTTTACTCCGTGCGAACGGAGTCGCGGGCTGCAGCTAGTTGAAGATATTTCTAAATCTTTTAGACAATATTAATCTGCTCACTTTGTCCTAACTATCCCAACTTACGTAATATTACGGTTATCTGCCTTGTTCCGCAGGTGACCAAGGAGCTGATGGACCTGCTGAACCAGGACCGGTCTCCGCTCTGCAACACGCGGCCGCCGCACCTGCTGGAGCCGGCAGTACAGCGACATCTCACACACTTCTCTCTCATCTCACACGGCTTCGGAGGACCCGCCATTGTCGCCGCCCTCACAGCTATACAGGTACAATCTAAATTCTAAACCAGGGATCCCCAAACTATTTTGGACAAGTGACCCCCTTTTCCAAAATGAACCGTTACCAGACCCCCCATGGACAAATTATCTACTTTTAAGATCAATTATTATTTATTATTATTCATTTTAACTTAGGTCAATAGAAGAAGACAGAGTGAGAATTAGCAATGCTTTAAGTTCAATATCCCTTTGGGAATCCCTGATCTAAACCATTATAACAAGAACACCAGAGATAACCATTTTTTTTTCTCTTAGACCACTAAAAAATGTGAACCGTCATGGGACGCCTTGGAGATGTGCAACATCGTGTGTGTACAAGTGATATGCATAAAAGATAATATTATTAAAACAAAAATGTTGCCATATATATATATACCTCAGTATAGCGTGGTGACCCGTCGCCACGGCAAGCGTCGCCACGCCAACAATTCGATTTACAAGTGAGCCTATAGATGTTTCACATCAAAAATGGAATAATACTTTTCATTTTGTTACAGAACTTTTTAAATGAATCACTGAAGCACTTAGACAAATTATACCCTCAAAGTGGCATGGTGACATCATCTATGGACAAAACTAAAATGGATCCCGACATAAAAAAGTAACATAAGAACAAAAATGGCGTACTCAGTGTGTCACACGAACGCGCCTTTCAAATGAATATGGACTTCCGTTCGAAAATGTTGCCAGTGTATAAATTTATTTTTGACAGGTTAAAATAAATTTAATAAAAACGAAGTAATGATAATGACGACAGTTTAAAAATAGACATTTAATACAAAAATTATACTATAATAATAAAAAACAGACAATATTGGTCAATAATTAAAATATCAAATAAAGTATAATACTTAACAAATGTCACCAAATTAATATTCGGTACTTTTTTAAATTTAAAATAATCATTCAAATTATTCAAAATTGAAAATACTTTTCATTATAACGTGGGAAAATTACGTTTATAATATTATAAAACTAAAGCCAATTTTCTTTTTAAATTCACGAAAGAAACAATATTAGGTAACATTTAAACTAGCTGAGCTCGCGACTTCGTCCGCGTGAAATAATATCTTCTGGTAGCATTTGGATTATTTAGGCCAATTATTTTACTGAAACTTATAAAACATATTAAACTTGCAAGACATTCAAGTAAACCTTACAAACTTTCATCCCTTATTTTCTATTGTTCTATTACACCCTTCAGGATAAAAATTTTACAAACTTTGAACTTTTCTTATACTTTTTTTTATATCAAATTAACAGCCTAAAAATAAATTTCAATCTTCTGACTATAAAAATGACAATATAACTTACTATAAATGACATTAAAAGTAGCCTATGTTCTTTCTCAGGCTCTTTACAGTGATTATCAAACTTATTTCTTCGAAAATCAATTATTTTTCAGCGCCCCCCATTTTTATTCACCCTTAAAACTTAAAAACCACAATTTCATTACTTTAATTAATTTCAACTCCTCCCATTTTTTTGGACCCCTTAACGCCCCCCTCTAGGTTTCAAACGCCACC
The DNA here is from genome assembly GCF_912999745.1 of Papilio machaon. NCBI lineage: Eukaryota > Metazoa > Arthropoda > Insecta > Lepidoptera > Papilionidae > Papilio > Papilio machaon. The sequence goes on from NC_060011.1 coordinate 2,184,194, forward strand.
AAGGGGGCGTTATCGCCCACTTTGAGAAACACTGCTCTATACTATCTGTGTACCAAATTTCATTTAAATCCGTACAGTAGTTTTGACTTGAAAGTGCGACAGAGTTACTTTCGCATTTATAATATTACTAGTAAGGATTAAATTAATACACTTCTTTTGTTCTTATCTGTGACGTCACATTCCCATGTTATAACCGTGGGCTTTCATTGTCGAGACACTTCCAAGAAAAAATATCTCTAGTTTATTAAAGAAAATGAAAGTGTTTTAATAGTGAAAACCTACTGCAAAATATGAAAAGATCATTTATTTTATCATGAACAATAAATTAATAAGTACTTACCAATTTTGATATAAAACTGCCATAAATCTACATCTTATGATATACGAACATGCGTATATTTACTTTTATGATGGCGAGCCTATTTCTTTGTGTTTCCATTGTCTTAAACACTTGTAAAAAACATATAATCAGCTCTCTCATTATCTTTGAAAAAAAAAACAACAATATGTTTTAATACGTGTTAAGGCAATGGAATTTCAGGGATCCAAAAAGTGCAATTATAATACTCAAGATTGTGAAAATATTGTACATATAGACTTACGAGCAACCATAGTATTATATAAGCATTTATTTACTATTTTAATGTGTAACAGTCAAGGATTTCAAAAAATGGAGGACCATAGACAAGATAATGAGATGTCAAAATAAGTCATAGATATTTTGTTTATTTAAATCACTAACCAAGGAGAAAATTAAAATAAAATTAAAAGTGCGTTTGCACACTAGTTGTACAACTTTATACTTACAACGAAAGGTAAAAAATAAATCTTTTAATCTGACTCGGTATATTTATATGTCGAACCGTCCATCTATAAAAATCTAACGGAAAAAAATTGCTTTTTTATATAAATACCCTTAGCTATGGTCCTTCGTTTATTATAAAGCAATAGTATCTGGTGACTAGCAAGAAACATATCAAATATCGTGTAAATATTAAATTAATAATTAATTTTTTTCAACTTCATTATGCGAATTTAAGTATATGATAAATGTTTCGAACCTCTTTAGTTTATAATTATTAGGTTATATTTATGCTAGTGAATGTGACAGTGTGCCAATTAGTTTATATATAAAAAGCATCGTTGAAAGATTCTTAAGTATTTAATATTTATTCTTAATACGGCCTGTGTATATAAAAAAATTAAAAATTACATTCCGATTATGATTATTAATATAATAACTTATGTCCTTTTTTTTTCAATTACTCTTTAGATTAGACAGTGATGGAGTAATGGATCTTTTCGTATTGTGACGCATTACTTCTCGAAAATCAATTTAAAAAAATATTTTTATAACCCTAATCATATCAGCATATTGTCTTAATGAAAAACAACGATTGTTAAAAATTACTAAAGGAATGTAAATGAGTGTATGATTTGTAACTTGTAATAATTAAATGATGATAAACTAATTTATCATTTAATTTTGTTTTGAGGAGTAAATGAATAATGTTATAAAGAGCTGGAAATTAATTTATTTGTACCTATCCCAAGTTTGTGTTGTATTATTAGTTTTTACCTTCGACAAGCCCTCAATGGGCTTTCATATGTCGCCTATAAAATAAAATATCAATATTAATATCATTAGCAAATGATATAACCTTTACAGTTTTCTAATTCTTACACAACTCTTTAATTTACCCTTTGGTCTTAGCAAACAAATCTTAACTTTTAAACCATAAACTATGTTTTTACTCTGTGCATAGCGTAGAAAAATTGTCTCTGGTAAAACAACATCTGTCATTGTCAAATGTCAAAACAAAAAAAAAACTAAAAATGTTACCGCGCGCTTTGATGTCGAATTTCAAGTGTTTTAAAAGCAATTTGTGTCTGGGACCTCTAAATATCAATTACCATGCTTCCAGTACGACGTTTATTCTGTGGAATAATTACGAAATATACATATACGAAAATTTAAAATTTGAAAGTGCGTCGAAAATAATATTGCCTGAATTTCAAATATTTCATCTAATATCATCAAACAATTTCATAGTCGGCTTGGATTTCGAAGGAAACATACACACAACGTCTATGAAATTTAAACAATCTGCACCAAAACGATTAAAAACTAACTTTTTACATAAAGAAAAATATGTACTGAGTTGTACACTTTACACATCACAAAAATTGTTAAGTTTGAAATTGGAATGCAACACTTATTATCTGTGCATAAACAATTTAAATTCGGAATTCGATTTAGAAAAGAAAATTAAGTTGATTTTGCCTAATGAAAACAGCCAGCCATCACAAAGGGAGTTAAAATTATATATTTTAAAGTCTTACAAATTATATGAACAATATGATAATTTAATGAGTGTTTTCAATTTAGATAGAGATGTATCTAAGGATTATAATTTAATTATTATTAGTTTTGACAGAAGAGTTTTATATGGATGTATGTATTCACTAGAAATGCAAGTAAATGAAATTTTACTACAGAATCTATTTAGTGCTCCTACAAGAATTAGTGATGTAAAAGTGACCGAAGAAAATCATGGGCACATATTAGTAAGTTTAGAATCGGGTACAATTTTAAGATTATCACTTGCTGATTTTAATAAAAGTTCTGATATTGTTCATTTAAATACTGCAATTTCAAAATGTGAACTAAACAATGAATCTATAATATATACAGATGGTATAACAATGTGGAAATCAAATAATACTTTTACAAAAGATATAAATTTCCAACAATTCCATATAAAACAAGTTAAAGATTTTATATGTTTCGGTGATCAAATCCTTTGTACAACATTTACGAATTTAATATATTTATTTACCGTTGATAATGATATATTTATAAAACCATCATCTGAATATTGCGAAGCGAAAAAAGTACTTAATGATACAGGATGTGTTTATAAAATATTAGAAGAAGTTGAGAGAAATTATAAATTAGAAGAGAAAATTAAAGAAGAGTGTGACTTTATTACATCTTTATCAATATCTAATCGTCCTGATATATTAGATAATGTTATTTTATATTCTATTGTACTTTATAATAGTTATGAAGATGTTTTAAAAGAATCTATAGATATGACATTAACGGAAAATGTTGAAAATTTTTTAACAACCAATATATTTTGCTTATTATTAAAAATAACACTTACATTTGAAAAACATAAAATTAATGCTTTAATACAAGTATTAAGAGATTTACAAATACATATAACATTATTATCATCAAATAAAGTGATAAAAACCACATCAGTGAGGGTAGTTGAAGAATTAAAAAATATAAACTTGCTTATTCCGTTGCATAGGAAAAATGACAAATCAGTTACTGTTGATATTAAAATATTAAAAAGAATACCAGGAATGCAGAATAATGAAGAAATGTGGACAATAATGCATAAAAAAGAAATAATCTTGAACGCTGAGCATTTTATAAAATCTGATATTTTAAAGAAAAATATAACTCAATTAAAGGAGACTGAAAATTCTATTGAAGGAATAGTAAATCAAATTGCTTATAACTTTAATAAACATTTATTTAATTTCACTAATATTGATAACAAAACACAATCAGATGAGTGTTCATTTTATTTTAAATTGCTAATTAATTTTAAAGAAGCATTTAAAAATGAAAGTTACTATAAAAATATATTTAGTACAGAAAAAGCATTAAACATACTGAAGGAAAACACATCAGATGATTTTTTAAAAGGGAAAAATTATAAAATCTTTGAAATTGGAAACAGTAAAGTTAAAGTTGAAATTATTAATGATGAATTTACTAACAACTCATTGAGAGTTTCATGTGATGATATGAAAATAGGCTTTGATGTAAGGAATTTTTACTGCAACTTGGCCTATGAAAATTTCACTAAATGTGAACCTGGCAAAGAATTTGTCAGATATACTTTATATGCTAAAATTGAGGTCAGTACTTTCTTTTTATACATTTAAGTATATTTGCATTTTCTGTTGTTGACTGCTAAGGACCTAAGACAAAATTGTTGCATTAGTTTCAATTCCACAGCTCGTCTGGTGCAATACCATGACCACACAGACGACAGTTTCACATACAGTCTGAGGAACACTCCTCACCGCGTGCTGGAGGCATAATTTTAATGCTCTTTCCCTACCCACCCTTTTACTTTAGAAAAGATGGGGAGAATTGGCTTTGATGAAGGAGTGGATGCAATTAGAGAGGGAAATATTCTTTGCATTCCCTCCTATGTCAATTAAAAGAAGGCATTATCAGCTCATTATTCATCCCCACTGAAGGGCTTGGAAGCTACCCTTAGTTAGGTCTAGGCCATAGTCAACCATGCTGGCCTAGTGCGCGTTGGTTTGACTTCACACATATCTTTAAATTTCTTTTCAGATATGTGCATGCATCACGATGTTTTCCTTCACCGTAAGAACGTCGGATAAATGTACATATATAAATCGAAACACATTGGTACATGGCGGGATTCATACCCAGGACATGCAAATTTCAAGCCAAGTTCTTAACCCCTCAGCCATAGACACTCTCTTAAGCATTACGCATTTACAATTACGGATGTCAGTTTATTAATTCGACGAATTCGGGTGGCCTTACCGGTGACCTTAATTTTTGACTCATTCTGTTTAAAAAAAAACATGTAATTGTATGTGTTAAAGCGGTGTATACTCAGTGTTACTTTTTTTTTCAGAATATTCAAAAAGGTATAAGACGGTGCATCTCGGATGGTACTGAAGATGATCTCAAGTCTTTATTAGAACAGCTTCAAAGCCATGTATATGCAGCAATTCCATTATAAAATAAACTTGGATACCAAGAAAGTACACTTAACATAAATTTGTAAAAACTGTGATCCCACCATTCTCTTTATTAACAAAGTCTTTTGTCAGTTGTCAGAAACTTATGGTAATTATCTATGGAAAGAAAAATAAAAGATACGAATATAATTAAACTCTATTTATTATTAGACCATTCTTCTAAGGAGGTCGTTAATCTTGTCCTCGCGGTTGCCGAAGTCCCCGCCGTCGACGTAATGGATGGTCTTCTTGCGCCAGCCTCCGGTCGGGTTGTTCAACTTGAATGGCCAGAGGAAGTTGCTTGCGTACTAAAAACAAGAAATAATATAATGAATATCTTACATATAAAATTCTCGTGTCACAATATTCGTTCCCGTACTCCTCCGAAACCCGATTCTCATGAAATTTTGTGAGCATATTGTAGGTCTGAGAATCGACCAACATCTATTTTTTAGCCGACTTCAAAAAGAAGGAGGTTATCAATTCGACTGTATTTTTTTTTATGTGTGTTACCGCGAAACTCCGCCCCTGGTTGTCCGATTTTGATAAAAATATTTTAATCGAAAGGAAGTGCTTGCAGATGGGTCCCATTTTTTTTTTTTTAATAACTAGAAGACTAGTAGATTTTCAGTTACGCTAACCCTTATTAAGTTTTTTTAATTGCGCGCGGACGGAGTCGCGGGCGACAGCTAGTAATATATAAAATAATTTAGACACATAACATGTCGAGTGAGACATGATGAATTAGTCCAGAGTTAACTGACAGACAGAGAGCCAAGAAATTTCACTTTCAGGGATAATAAATTAAAATGTAAATATCATTTTGAAAGAATAAAGTATACGATTACAAGTCATTAAAAAGTAAATTTAAAATTATGCATCATATTTGTCCTAAATTTCAATTAAATTATGGACAATATGAAAATTTTGTAAGATACACAACATTTTCTTAAAACTTTTACAACATTATCATATTTGGTTACATCAAATTAACCACAAAAATAATAAGTATAATTTTGTATACACAAACTTACCTTGAATTTCTCTCCGACAGTGAAGATTTCATGGATCAAGTCCTCAATACAGATGATGTTGCTCTTGCCCAGTTTATCCTCAATGATCTTGTTGGAGGTGATGGGCATGCGCTGACCTTTCACCTTTGCGAAACCACGTTTGTAGATCAACTGCAACAATATTTATTAAATATTAATCATTATTAGATAACATATTGATTTTAGAACATGTTACCAAGTACTATGTATATCAGAGGAAGTTTGAAAGTAGCGCCAGTTATCAAGAAATTGAAGAGCAGAAGGTTAGCACTGTTTGTACATGTTATGCTGAGGGATGATGTTCATATAAACAAAAAAGTTATGAGATTGAATGTGGATGGCTATAAAGGTAGAGGAAGACCAAAGAAAGTATGGATGGATTGTGTGAAAGAGGATATGCGTAAGAAGGGGGTAAATTCAGATATGACGGCTGATAGAGATGTATAGAGGAGTAGTACATACTGTGCCGACCCTCCATAGGGATAAGCTTTTTTTTTTTGCTTTAAAATAATAATTAGATTTTACAATAAACTAAATATTTCTTTTAGGCATTCAAACTAAGCTTAAAATTTTACTTTTATATAATAATTATGTTTAAGTGCTAGGAAAGTTGATCCAGCATTCAGCTGGTCACCATAGGGGCACATAATTTGCTCTACGCTCATTGAGTCCACACAAACATTGAGTTTGCTAGATTCGTGCAGAGCGAAAACCAGAAAAAAGATAAAATAGTAAAAAACCAACCTCAAGCTAAGTTAATGATTAATTATGACTATAAATAATAGATCTATAAATACTTTTCTGGACTATGAAACTAGTTTTCCTTAACCTTTAAACTTGAAAAACAGATAACTTCCAATGCATAAAAGCGGTATCTTCCCATTATAAAATCATAGTAAAGTTTGTTTACTCACCTCCCGCACACTCTTGAGATTGGGGTATCCCCAGGTAATGTAGGGCTCCGCGATACGCATCATATTGACGGTGGCCTTGTTCAGACGGACAAACACACCATTGTTTATCTGACGCAATCTGAACAGCTGCAGCACTTTGCGGACCTGAATAAATACAATAATAATTGTATAAACAATGCTATTCAAATAAGATTATGTATGGACCAAAGCGATATCATGACATCAAAGACAAAGACAAAAAAATTAAGGTAGAATTAACTAAAATTTGTCGCGTTCTTTTGAAATCAAGATGCTAGACATACACAATTTTATTTGAAAAGCGTAGAAAACTCGCAAATCAACCAAAAAAGATATAATGTTTTGTCAGAGTGCTAGGAAAGTTGATCCAGCATTCAGCTGGTCACCATAGGGGCACACAGTTTGCTCTGCGCTCTTTGAGTCCACACAGACATTGGTACTGAGAGATTCGTGCAGAGCGCAACACTACCATAACATAATCATATCAATAATTTAAAAAAACTTGAGAGGTGTCAAGGGACACCCGGATGGAACGAAGTTCCTTTCGATTAATTAGTGAGGGAACCAATGTTTATTCTATGAATAAAAAACTTAAGTCTTCACAAGAAATACATTTTATTTTTATGAATTTTCGTTATATATTGTCACGTCGTTGCCATGGTGAAGTAGCGCTCATTCGTCGTTAACAGACTTACTATAGCAAAAAGTGTCGTGACAACTTTTCGTAAGAATTTTTTCCGTCTAGCCCGCTTTCACAACGCGCGATAAAATAGAACTCTATATGGCATTAATCTATAAAGAGGAAAGATTTGATTGTTTGCCTTTGACATAAATTATATTTATTAGATTTTTTAAATTCCGAGCAGACAAAGTCAGAGACAACTGATATTTTCACTCAACATAATATTTATAAACTATAAAAATAACAATATTTCATCTTACCTTGGGTGAAACCTGGTTGATACCACGGATACGGATGACAAAGGCAAGCTTGGCCTCTCCGGGAACATAATAGTTACCACGGTTGCGAGCCTGTAGAAAAAAATCTAAGATGAAACAAGTGTTACAAGGATTAATCATTTAAACCTACTTTTATTTAATAAAAGCAGGGTATTTTGATATTTTACTAATATTATAAATGTGAATGTTTAGATGGATGGATGTTTATTTGAAGGTTTCTCCAGAATGGCTCAAAGGATCTTGATGAAATTTGTCACAGATGTAAAACATAGTCTGGAAGAACACATAGGCTAGTTATTGCGTTTTTTTTTAATTCCGCGAGGACAGAGTCGCAGACAACAGCTAGTTTTCAAATAATATTATGAGATAGTGAAAGCTTTCCAAAAAGGATAACGAAAAGATTGTACACCTTCTAGTAGTGACTTAACTACTCCAACATATAATTTTAAGCTTTACCAACCCAAGTCTGCTACATTTTTAAACATCAATTGCACATTTTATGCTATACAAATAAGTAAACAAAAATTACGTTAATATCAATGTTTACTTAACTTTATCATGGTGGCTCATAACTTCGCACTAAGTTACTGCAACTTTATATGTAAAGAGACATAGTGGTATACACACCCTGCGCAGCACGCACATCAATATATTTGAGATGCCAAGATATTTGAAAAGAATTATACTTTTTTTTTTCTATTGAAAAAGTTAGCGCTTAACCACAATCTCAATATGTAACAAAGTAAACTTACTTGTCTGGCTAGCCTGATCTCATCACGTTCCCTGATGCGGTACTCCTTTACGTACTGCTCAGCTCTCTTGAAGATCTCCTGCTTCTTCTTGATGGCCGCTGAACGCCTCTTTAGTGTGACCTAAGAATTACCAATGAAGTTAAGTATCAAGTAATTAAACTATTTGATGCTAAATATGTTAGTAATTATCAGATATTTTTAGTAACAGCATTCTAATCAGATGAACTATGCCTTTAAAATGTTGTATCATCATAAAATTATTAAACTTAGTTTTATAGTAGTAGAATAAAATGACCAAGGCCATCTGAACTCGCTAAAATAATGACATTAAAAAAAATATACCAGTAACAGCTTTGAAGCAAATTGAGTTTCATTAAATATTGATCTTATTTCAGTTGTCAGTGATAAAAACTTACTGCAATACGGCGTGTGCGGAGTGCATCCCTCCTTTTCCGGTGTTTCAATACAGACTCAGGTACGGCGGGGAGCTTTTTGCTGCCCTCCTTGCCTTTTACAGGCTCCTTTTCAGTCTTCTTCTTTTCTGTTACCGCAACCATTGTGCTGAAAAATTATGTTAGCATTATAGAGGGCTGTAGTTTTCGTAATTATAGCGCTAACACATATGTCTTGGGTTAAGGATAAAGTAAAAGGAAAGAAAAGATGGAATTGTGGATGGACACAAACGATTTGTTATTTGTTTCCTTTTACCCAATATTGACATTTTCCAGTAATAATTTAAGTATTATCGACAGTAAAGTGCACGGGGAATAAAATGTTAATTTTGGTTTTTTAGGTTATGATTGAGACAAATACAAATACAATAATTTTACATTAATTTATGTTCCAAATTGGCGAATTAATTAAGCTACAAATAAACCACAGGAAATCGAATAAGTAATTAAAATGGAATTTGAACATGAGAAAAATGACAAAACAGAAAACCGTGAGCGCCATTCTTCCAATAGACACAATATTTTTAGGTTATAGTAACCATACCTTAAAAGTATAAAATGTTTTGATTCGTAGTTAAATTATTAAAAAAATATAAGTTTGAAGAAATCTATTTTCTATAAACCTAATTTGTTATAAACAGACATCTAACACGCTAAAAATTTACAATACAGCAGCACGCCGTGCACTTTATTTCGATCACAATTTAGATACATTTCACAGGTACACATATACAATACAGTGTTCTGATCACTTATTTTGTTTTCCTTTTAATATTAGTATTTATTTAGCACTTAAAAGTAATAAATTTATTAATTTTTAACAACCTGCGAGGCAAAACTCCACGCGGCACGTGTGTCAAATTATCAAAAGAACGACAAAGGACATAGACTTCCGCTATTCGCCATTTTTAAATATTTCCCTCTAGCAACACCCCTTTTAAAATTTACGTTTTTGCCTTAATAAATTAAAAAAAAAATTACGTTTTTATACAATTTCAACTTAAAGCTGTGATGATCCTGTAAGAATTTTTAAATCATAAATAAGTGGGGAATTTTAATTTTTAAATATAAATATTTGCCGTTTTTAACAAAAGCCAGCAAAAACGCTTTTAACAGTCGTTATAGTAACGAATTTTGTTATTAAAAAAATAAAATCATAGCACTTCATATGATATTTTTTCATTCTTTCGATTCTTCAGTAAGGTTTATTGATTTTTGAAATGGCTGAAAACGCTCAGCTAAGTGCTTTGGAGGTCGGCGAATTGGATTTATTTGTAGACAGCATGGAACCTTCCGAAATCGAAAATATTGGAAATTCGGCGTAATATTTTTTTTTAACTCAATTTAAGTAGATAGATAGTTCCCAATATATAATCATAGATAGTACCCAATATCCTTTTTATTGTTGCAGCTGGATTGACTGGCATACAAGGTTGCAGAAATTAAACCAGCAAGCTGTATTGGAAGCGTCATCTATGATGGAAGAAGCTACGAAAGAGACACTAATTTCCCATGGCAAGGTAACTAAAAATATGACATAGACATGAACCAGAAAGTCTGTAATAAATACCACCTACTACTATACCTTTAAGCCTTTAACCATGTATTACTTAGTTACCTGTACTTGTTCACGAGGCCATTTGTATCCAAGTTTGGCGGTTAAAGATATACCCACAAATGATGAAACTGGAACCAGCACCAGCTAGTACATTCGGAATATACATGGTGGTGAGTTAAACTTAAATTATAATGACTGTTATTGGCACAATCAAGACTTAAAAATATTAGTTCTTGTTCGTTGTTATATTTAAATTTCAATGGAGTAGTGGTTTTTTACTACTAATAAAATTGGCTCTCAGTTGTATCACGAGGCAGCAGCAGTTGGCCTTTTGGAGACCGTCCTATTTCACGAAGACGGAGTCCAATGTATCAGCGATGTTATTATTGATCTACTTCAGTACGCTACAGAACAACTTACTTCATTAATAGCACTTCTCAAGTAAGTGTCTTTCATTCATAGGTTTTTAAGCCCACCATAACGTAAAGAAGTATTTACATCAAATTATTCTTTTTCTTAGCGACGGTTACTTAAAGCCATTGTCGGGTCAGGAAATGGACAGTGAAACTGTGATAGAAGAGCTTGAGAGGCAGAAAAGAGATCTGCAGTTCGATATAAGTATGCGATGCATCTCTATTGTTAGGTAAGATAAGATTTTCCGCCAAATTTCGTTGTAAATTTTGTCACGGTATTATGTGTGTTGCTGAGATTTTTTTTTTATTAAATCCGTATTATAATTTAGTATTATATTATTAAATATTATTATTAAGTATTATGTATTATAATTAACTAAGTATATTACACTTTTGGTTAACTGCTACTTAAAAAAACATCTTCGTAAATCGGATTATAGGTATCTGGCGGAGCATATGGAGGCAGCAGGCTCGGGTGTGTCCATTGCAACCAATCTGTACAAAACCAACGACGTACCTTCAATTCTATGTCATTTACTACAACTGGAACCCTGGAAGAAGGTCAACGACAAAGGCGATCTGCAAATATTTAATTGTGAGAAGTTTTTATGTTTAGTATTCGAAAGAAGTCACCGGAATTTTCTTTCAGAAGTTTGTTAGCAGCTAGCAGCGTTACGATTCGAACAACTTAGGAATATAAGTATGGCATTATAATCATAAGGGACCCCTTAATCCTAATTATTTTTATTTAGATGGGCGTTGGTCGAAGCCAAGTGTTGATGACTTATCTCAAATGCATCGAAGCGAAGCACAGCTCTGGCTGTGCCTGCGACAACTACTTCTGGAACCTCGACTACGACATTTCTACGTCATCGATGAGGTCCGACGCACGGCATTTTGTCGCGTATGTATACAGTATCAAATTTTCACTGTTAACAGTTTAATATAACTAAAGTCTTAAAGCTGTATAAGAAATTGAACGATTACCCTGTAAATTAGCATGAAATAATATTAACAGGATATTTGTTTTCGAAACAGTTGCAAGGTAAAATGACGGAAGAAAAGATAGATCAAATACCACCATTAGGGGAACTGAAAACATTCCTTTGCCAAATGGCAATGGGTGACTATTCCAGCTTGCATAATCGCGGGAACGGTGTAAAAGCTCCTGGCTGTACGGTCATCGAAGTTGTGCCACAGGTAAAAAAAAAACAAAGTGAAAGAAACTTTTGTATCCAACTTACTCGTTATTCAAATATAAATTATCAACTGTTATTTAACAGACAACTGAGCCACTATTACACAACATTGACTACGAAATTTATTTATTTATTAAAATTTTACCCAATATCCAAATAGATACAGTAGTAATATTACATTTAAGATAAAAAATGCTTACCTACGTCAAGTGCACAAGAGGAAGAAGACGCTTGCGGCCAATCAATTGAAAAACTGTTTTGTCGATGGTTCTGATGAATCGCGTCGTATGGCCAAAAAACTATTGGAATCTTACACCAGCGATGCGGCTCTAGCGCTGGACAGTGGCGGCGCAAAGTGCGCTAAATGCGGAGATAAAGCTAACAAGAAATGTTCACGATGCAAGTCTGAATGGTATTGTGGAAGGTAAATACTTAAATTTTTATTCTATCAACACTAATGTTGCCAGGATCAGGAAATGTACTAGAAAATTACACAGACATAAATTATTAAAAACGTTTTTACTATCAGAATTTAGTCTTTAAAGGACGCGGTGTTTTTTTATAAGCTAAACCAGTACTTTCTTTTTCAGAGAATGCCAAGTGCAGCAATGGGCGAAACATAAGGATATTTGCGATCAGTTTGCCAAACTTCATGTATCTGTTTAATTTTTTTTTTTAATAAATAAGCTTGACACGAGATTTGGTTTAACGTTAATAAGAAAAAAGACTCAAAATATTCTTATAATTTCAGTTTTTAACAATTAGGTATTTTAATTCTAGAATTTTCCTTTAATAAAGTAGGATTGTTAAACCTTTTTCGTATTTACAAACTAATTAGTTTTAACTTAATAGTTTTAATGGTATAATAAAACATAGAGAATATTTTTTTTGTTTTTTATTAAGATACTGTAACACCTAAAGATTAGCTTGAAGACTTGAGGTAGTCTTTAAGCACATCCAGCGCTGGCGTCTCCTCACCAAAATCCTATGAAAAAAAATAAATCAAATTAATCATACTAATATAATAAATGCGAATTTAGATGGATGGATGGATGTTTGAAGGTATCTCTAGAACGGCTCAACGGATCTCAATGAAATTTGAATTACATATAGAATATAGTCTGAAAGAACACACTAATTACGTATTTTTTTATTTCGAGCGGACGGAGTCGCGGGCGACAGCTAGTATTGAATTAGCTTGAAATAAACATGATTTTGTGGGCAAGGGTCATAAGAGACAAAAAATAAATAAAAAAACTGGGTAAACAAAATGTTTTGTTTTTTTTTTTCGAAGAGTGGATCGGATGACTATGATTTATCTATGTTTTATTAATAGAAATCCATAGTATGAGAAATAGCACAAAACTGAACAAAATTAAAAATAATAAGGTTTAATTTTTTTTTTAACATAGAGCAATTGTTTGAGTGATAGGAAAGTTGCTCACACAAGTTGTGTAGCACCATAGGGTCACACATTTTATATAGCGCTGAATTAATGTACACATACAAACTAATGAGTAGTTGTTAGTGTTCGTGCTGAGCGCAAGTACTATGCAATCACAATAACATGAGGCTTACGACTGCATTAGAATAACAAGCAACAAACTTAGTTAATTGCAATTTATAATTTCAGAAAATATGTTTTCATTATGATTTTAATGCTTTGATAACAATCACCAACTTTTTGATATGTACAGTCAAATCTGGATAAGCGTCTAAGGGACTGCAATTTATTTTCAAGTATAGAGGTTTCTCAATTATGGAGGTAGTCCTTCTGGACAGGACAATAACACTTGCTTATCCAGCTTTGACTGTAAGTTACATTTCCACGCCCCCATCAAATAATCCTGTAATGCACTCTTACAGGATTCTTGCTTTTCCATCGAATTCGGCATCTAAAGGTCCCATTACATGTTGTGATTTTTTTATTTTTCTTAATGTTAATTATGGAGATAAATAGTCATTATTAAAACAGATTTTTTTTATTTCCGGTATTATTATTTTTCCTTCATAGCACAGAATACGCCCGGAATATATGAATGAAAATTAAATACAATGAAGCTATAAAAATTATCTTTGTTTTGGTATATAAAAGATTCTTGTACAATAATTATTGATGAAGTTATTAAAGAAATACGGTTTTTTGCTTCTCCTGAAAAATTTTATTTTTCCTATTACGGGGTTATTTGGTGGGGGCGTCGATTTACAGCCAAACTCAGAAACATTTAATGGTCACATTACAAGTTTGGATTTAACATTATCCAAAGGACATTCTTGATATTAACTGTAGAATCCAATTTATTTCAGACATCTAAATTGTGTGTTATTCTCTATGAACTTATATGGAAAAGACACAAAAAAAAAACAAATACAAAATGATTTCAAACAATTATAGAATCTAGTTAACTTACTTTGATGACAACACATGAGCAGCCGACAATCTTTCTCGCTTTGCCGTCCTTATCAATTTTGCATAAACCAGCCCATTCACCAAGCTTTTTGTTGTTGTCAACCTGAGCAAAGTTTTATTACAATAAATCAGTGCCAAAAAAAATAGACATAAAAACACGTCATGGTATGAGTCATTATATCTAGTATGGCTAAAATAGAAATTTTAAAAATAATGTTTACATTAGAGTAATTTATGTCCGAGTGCTAGGAAAGTAGATCCAGCATTGAGCTGGTGACCATAGGGGCACACAGTTTGCTCTGCGCTCTTTGAGTCCACACAGACATTGGTACTGAGAGATTCGTGCAGAGCGCAATATCATTTAAAAAGTTACAACTTAAAAACATTAGACAATAGGTCATACACTATTTATAACTCAAGATAGGTCAAACTGATTCTAGCTGAAAATTGATGGGGAGGTAGCTTAGAACTAGGAGACGGACATAGGAACTTTTTTATCTTATGTGCATTTTTTTTATTCCGCGCAGACGGAGTCAGGGGAAAAGCTAGTTCTATATAAAAACAAACAACTTTGAAGATCATTATTTTCAGGCCATGAAACATTTTCTCTAAATATTACATGGTTATTTGCTCATTTACGTTTAAGTTTCCACAATAAAATATAAATTTTTCTTGCAAAAACTATAATATTGTAGAGGTTTTTCCAAAATAAAACCTTTTTGTGCAGTGACATTAGTTGATAAATAAACCATAACCTGTTGGCTTTACCTTGACTAGTGGAATCTGGTGCTCATTGCAGAGTGCCTGGACAAGCTTCTTGTATGCCGCCTCATCACAGTTCTCAGCCATCACGCAAAGGACAGCTTGCCTCCTGGTGTGTGGAAGACATTGAGTTAATAAATTGAAAAACAAATATTTACCCTTACTGTAGATTCACATTGCCTAAAGACAAAAGGGTAATCACTCGTCTTTTCCTTTCAACCCTTTTGTTATAAAGATAGGAAGGGATTAGGTGTAGGAGGGGCCCGCGTAGTAAAGGGATATATCTTCTTTCTGTGCATTCCTGTGAATTAAAGGCAGGCAACTATAGATGTCTATGGGCAGTGGTTGCTTTGCTTTTTAGGCATATTCAGAAGGCTTCTTACTTGTTATCATTATGATGTAATAAAAAACTAAAAATAATGAAGTTTATATCCAGCTTTACATGAATCTTGCTAAAATCTATATATATAAAAGAAAGTCATGTTAGTTACACAATTTATAACTCGAGAACGGCTGAATCGATTTGACTGAAAATTAGTGGGCAGGTAGCTTAGAACCAGGAAACGGACATAGGATAATTTTTACCCCGTTTTCTATTTTTTATTCCGCGCGGACGGAGTCGCGGGTAAAAGCTAGTATTTTATAATGGTAACTGTAGCATACTTGGGAGGCCACAAGTTTGTAGGATCAAACACTGTGGTACTATGTATATGCATTAATTTAGGCAATAGATTTGATCCAACATAGTGACAAATATATTTGATATTTCCACATGGCATGAGACTAGAACAGCCACACATCATGTGAATATTGTGTTAGCTCTATTGCCATTATTTATTTTTATTTGTCAAATTATTTGTTTGTTAAAACTTTCTTTACCCTATAATACTTCAGATTATTTTACAACTTTTATAACAAAAAAAATAAATAGCATGTCTACCACATATTTAATTTGATGTTCTTTTGGTTAAATTAATTTCAAATTTATTGAAACCAAGATAGAGCCAACATGATAATAACTAATACCTTAATATTTGGTTTGCATTTAATTACTTCAGTATAATAAAATTTTGTTAGTAACAAAAAATATACGTAAAACATACTTGTCGAGGGCTTTAGCAGCCTCATGAAGACCATGTACAAGACCGCCGTGGATGAGGGCTGTCTTCAGAACTTCTTGAAGAGCTGTGTTTACATCCATAGCTCCCCCACTGAGGACTGGGTTCACTGGTACTTCGCTGTAAGGAAATTACATTAAATTTATAGTTGATATCACTTATAACGTTACAGTTAGAAGGTGGAGAGAGAATTAATACAAAGATACATTTAAGACAAGGCGTATAGGTTATGTTGTCAATATTTATTGTCAACTTACATCCAATAAAAGTTAATATGGCATATTACGATTAACTGAAACTGTACATTTACTTAATTTGAATGATATTACAACTTTTTAATTCAAATTTATAAAGAAAAACAACAACACTTACACTTCAACTTCAGCCATGATTATTTATTACGTTTGGTCCTGAAATATGAAACAAAACGAATTGAGCAATATGTCGATTTCCCATTTTAAGAAGTATTAATTATTTATCTTTAAAGATCACTGAAATAAAACGAGATTTTGAAAATAACTTTACAAACACTTTGACACTTTACCTTGCGTACCGGAAAAAGACTAAAACCAGAGAGTGTAGAGGTTTGGCACTGTCATCTGTCAGGTCAAAATTATTCGGATGATCATAAAGAAAAGAAAACAATCGATTTCTATTAATTCAATTTTTTTACACACTACCCACCATGTTAAAAGCTTTATCATAGCTATTTATCGGAAAAATTACTATGTTATCTATTATTCAATGAAAACAAGAGAAATCACGTCAAAGTCAATTTTGAAAGCTTTCAAAATTATTTTCTAATTTTTATTTTGATTTACTTTTGTGTGATTAAATCGTAGTGTAATTTGTTGCATAATTAATTACGTAATATTAATTATGTGTTTACCCTTAAGACCGTAGGAAACATTCAATCATGTCACAACACACCGATATATTGTATATGTCGGAATATATCAAAAATACATTATATTTCGCAATTACAAGGCCTGGTAAAGTTTTTAAGAACACGTCGGAAACATATTTCTTATGTATAGATAATGAGCTAGTTTACGAAAACTATTTCTCAGACTTTGGACCATTGAATCTAGGTTGCATTTACAAATATTGCAAATTATTGAATGAGAAACTTGAAAAATGTAGGGATAGTCAATTCGTTGTTCATTATACATCTTGTGATCCTAAGAAGAGTACTAATGCTGCATTTTTAATGGGTTGTTTCGGAGTTGTGTATTTGAATTTACGACCTAAAGAGGCGTTGAAACCCTTATTACTCCAAGGCTATAATTATCGGTGAGTTGATTGGCTGTTATAAATTTGAATGTTTGTGAAGTTTTTAAACTCTATTGCATCGAGAAAAAAAAATCAATTCTTTTTTTTTATAAATATATTTATTTAGATGAAAAGTTACGACTAAATTCATTCGTATACGTATTCGTATTGATAATGAAAACGAGCTTCTGTTTCTAAATATTTTCTAAATTATTTTACCAGACCATTTCAAGATGCAACTCCTGGCGATTCAGCTTATACCATATCTATTTTGGATTGTCTCAAAGCGATGGATAAAGCACGAGAGTTAGGATTTTACGATTTCCGAGATTTCAATTACGAGGACTATGTTGCATTGGATAAAATAGAAGGAGGGGACCTCAACTGGATTGTACCTGGTTAGTATTTTTATTTAAATTCAGTTGATTAAAAAAACATTTCTTTACCTGATAAATTTATTCTTGAATCACTTTCAGGCAAATTTCTCGCTTTCATAGGCCCTGTTGACACTAAGGCTCCTATATACCACCGTCCCGAAGAATACATAAGTTATTTTAAAGAAAATAACGTTAATGTGGTTATTAGACTGAATAAAAAAATGTATGATGGAAATATGTGAGTATTTTCATAGCACAATGTGTTACACAAGCAAGCGGACACTTGATTTCGCTAGAAAGAGAAGTGATGGTTGCCCATTAAAATCAGCAATAAGTTAGAAGGTAGCAGATACGCTGCCTACCTTTTAATCATAGATGGGAATATACAGAATGATGTTATTTTCCATCCTTTACTTTGTATTCGTTGATCCATGTCATATCTATATATATGTAAAAGAAAGTCGTGTTAGTTATACTTTTTATAACTCAAGATCGGTCGAACTGATTTAGCTGAAAATTGATGGGGAGGTAGCTTAGAACTAGGAGACGGACATAGGAACTTTTTTTATCTTGTGTGCATTTTTTTTTATTACGCGCGGACAGAGTCGCGGGTAAAAGCTAGTATTTTATATTTTCAGATTCATTAGTGCTGGAATACTTCATTATGATTTATTTTTTCTCGATGGTTCTTGCCCACCAAAGAATATATGTTTAAAATTTCTCCGAATTAGCGAGAGTAGTGTTGGTGCTATTGCTGTTCATTGCAAGGTTAAGAATTTAAATAACTTTTAGTTGAGCTTCTTACGATAAATGTTAATAGGATATTTATAAAGTGAAATGCGATTTCCTTGTTCTATTTTATATAGTAAACCAACAAGCGTAACCTCTACCTACTTGGTGAAAAGTGCGTTAGTGCATTGGTGATCTGTAACATAAATATTAGTGTATTATTGAATATTTGTAATCATGAAGAAATTGTTCAGGCAGGTTTAGGGCGCACTGGCTCTTTGATCGGTTGTTACTTGATCAAGCATTATCGTATGACCTCTCATGAGGCTATTGGTTGGATGAGAATATGTAGACCAGGATCAGTAATTGGACAACAGCAGGTTAATAAGTAAATTTTTTCTATTTTTGACTATTTCTTAATATGAAGGTAGTCTCCGTTTGGGTCGTTAAAAGATGAAGAAAGAATGATAGCTAAGAACAATTTATGATGTGATCGTAATTGGCAGTGTTTAATTTTATAATTGCGGAATTCCAAGTTTTTGTTAATAAAAACTAAAATTACATCCTTTGTAAAAAGAATAATTTTCAGGTTTGAAGTTATTTTAATTTTTAAAATTGAACGTAAAAATTGGGTAATTTCGCTTTCATATTAGCTAGATTTTATATGGTTTAAAATTGTTATTGAAACAGGAGTGGTTGGAAAAACTTGAGCCGTGGCTGATAAAACAAGGGAACTTGTATAGGTAAGGATTTGCTTACACTTGTTGCAATTTATTTTTATCCACCAAAAAGTACTAAACCATAAAAAAGTTTAACGAAAAGGTTGTAATATTGTCTATGGGCGTCTGTAAATTGAAATGCCCCGTTGTAGTGATACCACATCACAGTAAACTACTTGAATAGGACTGCATTCATGTTTATGAGTATCGTAAATATGAATATCTGTATATATAAAAGAAAGTCGTGTTAGTTACACTATTTATAACTCAAGAACGGCTGAATCGATTTGACTGAAAATTGGTGGGCAGGTAGCTTAGAACCAGGAAACGGACATAGGATAATTTTTACCCCGTTTTCTATTTTTTATTCCGCGCGGACGGAGTCGCGGGTAAAAGCTAGTTGTTAATAAAAAAATTAGTAACATTCATTTTTCGCTTTAATTTATATGGTATGTTCAAGTAAAGGAAAAAAATTACATTATTTATTAAAAATATATTTTGATACACGTAGTAGTATAATAACATTAACAAAGTTTGCATCAGGAAAAGGGTTCACGGAGATTTTGACAAGCTTCCAGAGCACAAATGTGGCTTGTATTCTATTACTGAAAAGGCTGCCAAGTGCCGGCCAGTTTTGTTTCATAAGTCACCGTCCCCCCCGCCCCCAGTGCAAAGGCAAAACCGACTTGATGGAGCCTCACATTCTAGACCCCAAGCTTCAAAGATAATAAGAAGAGGAAATAATGCAGGTACATAACTTAAAGCCTACAAATGACTTTTTTTTATTATTTAATACGTTTTATTTCACAACCGTAACGCACTGCCAGTTGCTATTTTTTTCAAGTAAACAGTGTTATTTTGAATTGTTTTCATCTTATTAAATATGCTGAATCTTTACCAATTTTTTTCTTTTATTATTCAGACGTGTTCGAAACTGAAACCGAGGAGAAATTCCTAGCCTCTTGTGATTTAACTCTTTCGGGCAATGAGCCATTGTGCCGTAGGAAAGGATGTATTATTAAAAATAGCACTGTTTTCGACCAAAGTGAGGAATTAGAGCAACAGCCGGAAACATTCAATAGGCCGAAATGGAAGAAAGTCCTGTCTTGTTGTTCGTGGCCAGATATTTGTAATGAAATACGATGGAAATTGACAGTGCGTTGCGTGAAATTGACACCAAAATTCTGTGACGGTACAAATAAATGGTGTATTCTTTTAGATAAGGTTGGTAAATTGTGTAAGATAAAATTATCTACACATAAGTGGAATAGTTTAGTTTTTAACATAATTATAAAGTAGAAACATTTTTGTCACAGTTACTGTTGCGCCTGTCGAAAAGGACCAATATATTTGGCGAGTAAGATCACCCTATAAGAATTATGGTCAAAGGAACACAAATACAGAGTACGTAATACGTAGTTTACTAAAAGTAGACACATATTTAAGTTATTATGATACGTATATGTTTATAAACTTTTTCTATTTTTTTTTTTTGTTGACACTACTAGAGATCAGAGTGAAACTAAGTCTCGTCGTACTTCTGGTTCCGGAGAATCTAGACCCCGTTTGATGTCACAAGATTGTACAATGTCTCCATTCATCAAAAGGGCAGTTCCTACCAGTGAAGTATGAATTTTAATTTTACATAATATAACATACACTGTATGCAAAAGAGATTTAATTTAATATAATTTCAGGATTATAATAAAATGACAAGTGGATTTACAACTATACCCACATTTTGTACCACTCAGGGTCCTATTGTTAAAACGATTACCGAAGCTAAGGTAATTCTTTAAATAAATTTAATTCACAACTCAACGTAATAACAGTTTCAATAAACAATATGTCGAAATA
Source organism: Papilio machaon (assembly GCF_912999745.1). Taxonomy (NCBI): domain Eukaryota; kingdom Metazoa; phylum Arthropoda; class Insecta; order Lepidoptera; family Papilionidae; genus Papilio; species Papilio machaon. Next base: position 2,205,565 of record NC_060011.1, read on the forward strand.
AAAACGAATGTTACAAAGTAGTTGATTACAGTATCATATCAGAAAATAATTATTCGTATATAAAATGTAAGACGTCGCATTGTTGAATTATGTCGTTTTGTAAATCTTCAAGTAAAAAATATTTTAAACCCGAGGTCTTCATTTTTAGGAGTTTCTTATGAGGTCTAGTGCATGTCGAGAAAATTGTGGATTCATTCCTAGTCATGAGCCATCAAAGGATCCTTATAAAAAAAGAAATGATCAATACCTTGCTTATAGGAATCCTGGTCGGAATATACCAACATCATATACTAGCACAGGTTTTCTTTATTTTTATTAGAGTTTCGTGATGGATGTGTGACGTGAGGATGGGTGAATAATTAAGGTAGTAATGTAATTATTATTTTTCTTTAAGTTGGAGGGGATTTGCAATCGCGCTACCGTCGTCGTCTCGGCCGGAGTCCTAGTCCAATTCCACCTCGGTTAGCACTAGAACAGTCTCGTGCCACTAATACATTGTCAGTGAAAGAAGTAGCAGTTAAAAAGGTGTCTTCAAAGATAGCAATTCGTGACGCGTTGTCAAGACTGAAATGTAAGTTATTTGTATGTATACTTCTTTATATTCTTAAAAAAAGATTTCGACATTGCTTTTTGTCATTGATTTAAACGTTCAAGAAAAACACGATACGAATTATTGTATTTTGAAGATAAAACATTGCGTACTTCTTTCGATTTCCATATGCCTTCATTAGCCGAAATCCAAGCACTAGAGCTCACCAGCTATTCCAATATTCCGCCGCAATGCTATAATTATTCAACAAAAGTAATATATAAAAACCCAATTATTTTGTCAGCTTTTTCGGACCATAAAGTACTTTTATGTTTATAATCCTGGCAATAAGATTAAAGTTTCAAATTTGGAAAAAACAAATGTCATTGTCATATGTCAACTGTCACATGAAACTTTTGATAAAACCTAACCTAACAATGGTTTGAAAATATACACTTATAATTAATAAAATAGTTATGTGTTTCGTATTTACTTAAATTGTTTAAACCTAAAATATTCGACTAACGCCGCCCGAGATGGGTGCTTTAGTAACAAAAGCGTTACGACCTATAAAAACATTTAATGTCGAGAATCGTGCTCATAGAGTTATTTCGAAAGAAAAACCGATACCGGCGCCGCATTATCCGTCTACAAAGGAAGATTTAAAACGTACTTTAGCAGCGGTACCCGACATAGATGAAAAACTAGATAAAAAGGACACAGCGCTTGATGACAGATTGAAATCCGTTTATGTAACATCTTACGGCCGTCCCGAGGATGACATTACTAGAGAAAAAATCCAGCAAAATCCAAACCGACCGCTACCGAAGGACAGATCTCAAGTTCCAGAGTTCGAAACGGGATGGAATGAACCGGAAGTAGTGCCATATGGACGTACGACTTTACGAAGAGCCTTAGAGTTTATTGAATCGCATCAGATGAATCCCACAGAGGTCACAGCGTCGAAGATAGCTTTAGAATATAAACTGAAAGACGATGATGTCGAAGCAATTTTAAAATACTTCAAGGCATATGAAATTTATATTCCAGAAACAAAGAAATCTGCAGCAACATTTGCTGGTCCCACTAATTATAGAAGGAAGCAGCTCCAAGAAGCCAAAACTAAAGAATTAGCTGGTAAAAGTGAAATTGTTAAGGAACAAGATATTCCAGCGAAAGATCAAGCAAAAAATAACTAGTAAATTAATAAAAAATCATAGATGGGGTGAAATGATACCAAGGGATAATTAATTTCTTATTTCTACTATATGTATTAATTTATGCATAGAATTAACTATGTGCATACAAGTTTTTATGTCTAATTAATAAAATGACAACACTGAGGGAATTTATCCCAACAAAAGGTATCCTACAGCCATAAAATGTATGGTGGATGCATATAACTAGTGAATTTAGCTTATTTTGAAGTGAATCATAAGCAATGTATTAAATAACATGTTATGTTTATTTCTTAATTTAGTTACAATAAGATATAGAGGTAATTTAGGGAATGAACATCTGTGATGTTAATATAAATTCTTAAACTAATAGTCTTTCACTGTAGTAACACTTACATAAAAACATATTGGCATCTCTTATCTTATTTGCAAAACATATAAGTTGATTATAATCAAATTCAATGGATTTGAGAATGATATTTGCATTTTACTACATGATAATGATAATGTGTACAAATCCAGTCTGTATGAAAATCTATTGACATCCTTAAAAAGGTAATTTAATTTATGTTTGTTATAATTTCTCATTTCCATTGAATTCCACTATATAGATGTTTTGGCGGAAATTCAAATATTATAATAAACACATACATGAATAAGCCTTTTCCAAGGCCGAAAGGGATTAAACAAAAAACATGATTTCCAATATTTGTTTAAGAACTTATTCTATAATTCATAAACAGTAAAAATTTCGAAATTCAGTGAAAATATATATGTCCAAAAATGGGTTGTTGTTAATAGCTTAATTTTATGTAGTTTATATTTAGTTACCAAGGAAGTAGTAAGGAAGATTTTAAATTGAAATAAACGATTTTGTTGTAGACATTCTTTTATTTGTATTGTTTTTTACATGCTGCTGACAAGGAGTAGTATGTTTAGAAAGTAGGTGAAATACGACTTATAACACTTACCAAATTCTTAAATCTTAGAATAAACACATAAACAAGCCATTATTTTCAAGACTATCCAATTTAAAATGTAAACAAAAAAGTTTTAAAGAATTTGACGTATCAATATTTTTGGCGGTAACAGTGACAGCTCCGCGCTATGGTTCGACGGGCGCCGGGTCTGTGGGCGCGGCGTCGCTTGGCGCGCGGCGTGTCGCACCTTCCGGCAAGCGCGCGCCCAGCACGCGGTCCGATGAACGTAATACGGCAACACAAGGCGACGTCCTCAACAGTATTAAGGTTGAATTTTGGATTTAATTTTAAACATAATTATTTCCAAAGGCTACATTTTACTACAAAAATAATTACTATAAATATATTTAAATTGCATGTAGCTAATAAAATATTTATTTTAATGTTTAGAATAACGGTATATTGTAATATTTATACTTTATTCCTTTTCCAGTATCAAAGAAACCAGTTTCAGTATCCGTCACGAGAAAATCAAGACAGGTATTAATTATACCTTATCAAAAAATTTATACATTTTCGTTCTTCGTTTTATTTCAATGCTTGAAAAAAGTTGTTTTTTTACTTTTGCACACAGATTAAAAGAGAAGAACGCAAGTATTGGACCGATGAGAATCTTCAATAGACCAAGCTCTACGAAAGGCAGACACAATGTGCATACACCGTTCTATTAAATGTTGTGACTAATGTAGTGAAAATTACAAGTGAAGTTAAATACGAAATGAATAGACTTGAATTTTTTTGTTATTATACTTTATTTACAATATATAACTTGTAACAGATATTTTTACGTACATAAATGTCATTTTATTTTGTAAAGAGTTTTTTTTTTAATTCTTGATAAATAATTTAGCCTGTTTTATTTCAGAAACTATTAATATTTACAATAGTTTTGCAAAAGGGTTGCCTTTACAGGATTTGTAAAAAAAAACGAAAAATCCTAACCTCAAAATACAAATATTATATCTAACTTTTTAGATATAAAAGAAAACCGACAGACTATTTACTTAAAAACTAACTATTACTACTTAAATATATAATCAGTCCATGTTATTTCTCAAACAAATCACTTAATTCAATACTTTAGGCACTTTCATACAAGTTCATACACTAAGTGGGTCAGCAGGTGGGGCCATACAGTTGCCGTCGGGGTAACGTTTTTTAAACGCCGCTATGAGATCAGGTTCCACTAATCTTACACCATCCACTTGGTTACCTAATGTAATCCTGTTGAATTATACGAATATTGTTCTCAATTACGAATAATAACTCTAATACACTAAATATTGGATTATTATTTTATCTAAGTATATATATAAAAGAAAGTGGTGTTAGTTACACTATTTATAACTCAAGATCGGTCGAACTGATTTAGCTGAAAATTGATGGGGAGGTAGCTTAGAACTAGGAGACGGACATAGGAACTTTTTTATCTTGTGTGCATTTTTTTTATTCCGCGCGGACGGAGTCGCGGGTAAAAGCTAGTTTATGATAAATTGCATTAATTTCCAACAACATTTAATGAATAAAGAACGGAAAAAAAGCTAATTAAAGTTTAAATTTGAAGAATGTAACATGTTTAGGTCACATTTCGTTACACGAGAGAGAAAAGACATATAATAATGAGGGAATAAGAAAGAGAGGAATGCTTTTCAATTTGTAAAAGCGAGATCTATACAAAAGTTTGTATGTTATGACATTGCTAACTTCATTGTTCAAAGCTGTAATTTTCTCTTCTATATATATAAAAATAAATTGCTGTCCGTTAGTCACACTAAAACTCGAGAACGGATGAACGGATTTATCTTATCTTAGTCTTGAAATGTTCGTGGAGGTGTAGGGAAGGTTTAAAAGGCGAGAAAAAATTCATACCGCTATTAAGTTTTTTTTTCCTGCGCGCGGACGGAGTCGCCGGCGACAGCTAGTAGATAGATTATAAATGATTTAATTGAATTCTTATATATATTTTACTTACCAATTAGGTTGAACATTGTGTGGTCGACCGAATAATTCTATTTTTCTTGTGCCTGGACTTAATCTTTCTGTAAAGATTATAAAAACCATAAATTATAATTATGTCAGAAGAGAAAGGGATTAACAGATGACGTTTCAATTACATTTTATTATACACTACAAGAAACGCTGGCGATTTCAAAACTAAAAAAATAGCCTATAACATGCCCGCGTTCATTAGCTACTTTCCCGTCAAAGTTTCATCAAAATCGGCCCAGCCGTTTCGGAGATTAATCAGAACACAAAAACACAAAAAAAGTTACAAGATTTTCGTTATCAGAAATACGATTTTTTATTATATAGACATTCCAGTTTTATTAATATATATGTATAGATTATAACGTTTGCTGATTCACTAAGTTACTGCTTACCAATAATGCCGTATATTTCGTCAGGTTTGTGTGAAGTTGCCCTTACTTCGGCGACGATGACGTCACAATCCAGACCTCGGTTCAAATTCTCAGGGTTGCCTTTCATACCAACCTATAGATTATTTTTTTATTTATTATAATAATTTTATTACACAAATATACTTCATTTTATGTCTCAATTTTCCTAAAATAATTTAAAAAAAAAGTGAAAAAAAAATCTTAATTGCCGCTATGTTTAGAATTTGAAGTGATTCTAGTTAATTTAGAGTTTGAATAGTGGAAGGTGTTACCAGACAGTGCTCCTTGCCGTGGTTGAGCCAGTGTCCGGTGCGGCCAGTGCGGATGATGCGCTGCAGCTGGTTGGTCTTCACCCAGATCAGCTCGTCCACGCGCTCGTAGCCCCACAGCTTGAGGCACTCGCGGCCGAGCTCCATTGCTCTGTACATCTAGCTGGTTATAACGTGCATTTACACTGACGTAACACTCATCCTACTTATTGTCATTGAGAATACAGAGACATAATATGTTTTTTTTATTTTAATCTGAATCTGTAAGTTAAAAAAAAATTGTCAATATCTGTGCTAACGATTTTGACAGTTCAAGGTCATTGACAAATTTTCTTATAAGAGATGGATGAAAAAGGGAAGAGCTACCGGTCACTTGTCAAAGCACACTGGAAATCGTATTTCTGGACTGCCAATAGCTATTGCAGTTTTTTTTTTTTATAACCTTTCATTGTCAATTATCTTCAACCTTGACATTGGCAAAATCATCGAAATTTCGATGGAGTCCAGTACTAATTAAAAGAAGAAGAAGAAAAAGGGAAGAGGAAGTTAAATTGACAAGGGAAAGACGTATAAGGCGATGTCATTTTTATATGTGTTTCATATGTTGTGTCTGAGCTATTAAGTTAAAAAAAGTTGTAGACCTGCCGGTGACCCAGAGGAAGATGAGGCCGCTGTCCTGCAACTGAGGCACACCGAGACATCTCATCTCATCATCCGACATGGTGCCGTAAGGCAGCTCCATGTGGATGTCCCACGGCGGGTCCGCCATTATCACTGCGAACTTACCTGCCAATAATAAATCTAAATATACTAGCTGTCGCCCGCGACTCTGTCCGCACGGCATTTAAAAAAAAACTTGATAAGTATATGTGTTCTGCCAGACTATGTTCTACATCTTTCCAAATTCAATCAAGATCCATTGAGTCGTTATGAAGATACCTTCAAACATCCATCCATCCATCCAAAAATTCGTATCATCTATATATATAAAAGAAAGTTGTGTTAGTTACACCATTTATAACTCAAGAACGGCTGAATCGATTTGACTGAAAATTGGTGGGCAGGTAGCTTAGAACCAGGAAACAGACATAGGATATTTTTTACCCCGTTTTCAATTTTTCTTTATTGCGCGCGGACGGAGTCGCGGGAAAAAGCTAGTCTACATATATAAAAAAAAGTCGTGTTAGTTACACTATTTATAACTCAAGAACGGCTGAAGCGATTTGACTGAAAATTGGTGGGCAGGTAGCTTAGAACCAGGAAAGGGACATAGGATAATTTTTACCCTGTTTTCTATTTTTATTCCGCGCGGACGAAGTCGCGGGTAGAAGCTAGTTTATAATATTAGTAACAAGTAAGATGTAATTTGGATTGTAAAAACACTTTAAACTTACCTAAAAATGTCATATCTAAATATCTCAAATCACATTGTATCCATTGCGGAGGAGTTAATGTCAACACTCCATCCGGCTTCGGAACTATCGTTGCACCTAAAATACAAATAACAATAGTATTTCACTGCACTAGCATTTGTATTACATATTGCCGTTTCTTGCATTTTCTTTTACAAAAAAAGAGACAACAATATGTATACAAATCACGGCAGTCGATAACAGAGAAATTCGAGTTAGAGAGAAATCTCTATAAGTGAGAAATTCGGGTTAGAGAGAAGCCTCTATAAGTGAGAAATTCGGATTAGAGAGGAACCTGTATAAGTGAGAAATTCGGGTTAGAGAGAAGCCTCTATAAGTGAGAAATTTGGGTTAAAGAGAAACCTCTATAAGCGAGAAACTCGGGTTAGAGAGAAATCTCTATTAGCGAGAAAAATGTTGCTGTTCCTTTAAACTCTCGCATATCCAGTTTCGAATAAAAATTTTTTTTTTTAAATTTTATTTATCTTAAAAAATATTCTACTGCTGAAAAAGGCATAGAGAAACATAGTGTTATCTTTTAATTTTAAAAGAAAATTTAAGGGATGACAATACTAACGGTTTCATCTAATATTGAAAGCGCAAAAAAGAGCTCACCATTATGTGAATTTTTGGTAGCAGGTTCGTTTGTTGTTTTGCTCGTGATATTCGGGTCAGCATTATCCACCTCGTAATGAACATATCTGGAAAGATATTGTGTAAATATTATCAATATGAAGCTTTGTTTGACGCGAAAAAAACATAACGTTATCCCGCTCATTATCTTTGAAGAAACAGAGATCACATTGTGTTTTATACAGATATTTTGGTGTCAGAAACCAAAGAATAGTCTTATACAAGTTTTATTACTTAAATGGGTATTTATATATAGAGCGTCGGTGGCTCAGGGGTTAAGCACTTGACTTGCAATCTGCAGGTCCTGGGTTCGAATCCCGCCATGTACCAATGTGTTTTTCGATTTTCGATTTACATATGTACATTTATCCGATGTTCTTACGGTGAAGGAAAACATCTGAGAAGAAATTCAAATATATGTGTGAAGTCAACCAACCCGCACTGGGCCAGCGTGGTTGACTATGGCCTAGTCACCCCTAACTTAGTGAAGGCTCCACTGCGCAGTATTCAACTGTAGGTATAGGGGGTAAAAGGATGCAGGGGAGGGGACTGTGCAGATGATCTTGAAACCTAGGAGATTGAAGATTACAAAATATTTTTTTTTTCAATACTTACTTGCAACTGTCCATATGGAAGCAAGTATTTAAAAAGGAGCAATCTCCTAACGACTCATCCGTATGGCTCTGTATGATCTTTTTAAAGTGCAGCTTCTTGCACTCGTACTGCTTCCCGGGCTTGTCTGTCTTCGCGTTGCGTACGCACTCCGCACGTGTCCCGTGTGGACAGAATTCCATAACCTGAGCCCCTACCAATAAAAGCAAAATATTTGACACAGTATTGAAAAAAAAAATATTTGATTATGAATGACCAATGAGAAATATTAAATTTTGATATTTAGTAATAGCTGTCACCCGCGACTTCGATCACGCAGATTAAAAAAAAATTAAAAAGTCTATGTGTTCTTCTAGATTATGTTCCACATCTGTGCCAAATTTCATCTGCATATAAAATTTGGCGTAATATGATGTAGAACATAGTCTAGAACAGGGATTCCCAAAGTGGTCGATTTAGAACTTAAAGCATTGCTAATTCTCACTCTGTCTTCTTCTATTGACCTAAGTCAGAATTAATAATTAATAATAATAATAATAGTTGATCTTAAAAGTAGGTAATTTGACCATGGGGGATCTGTGGTAACGGTTCATTTTGGAAAACTCACTTGTCCAAAATAGTTTGAGGGTCCCTGGTCTAGAACACATAGGCTACTTATTAAGTTTTTTTTAATTCCGCGCGTACGGAATCGCGGGCGACAGCTAATTATTTTAATATAATTACCTCCTTGACTTTTGAACTTATCCGCCAATGATTTTTCCTTTGCAGTAGGTTTACTGAGGAGGTCCATTATCTCCTCACCAACTCTTTTTACCGCCTTCTCTCTGCTCGACGGCATTGCTAATAGTGACTGAAAAGATACAATAAATTACAATTATACTACACGAAATTTTAGTTATTAGACAGGGGAGGGGATTTACAGGAAAGGGATATTTCCTCTACACATCTTTACTCTTTTATACTTACTTTTACAGACTCTAACGTCTAACTTACCATAATATCGGTGTCACTCTTAGCTGTCTTTTTGTCATCAGTTACGTTTTTGGCAACTTTGGGATTTGTACTTTCGTCTGTTGCGCTGTCACCTGTGTGAACAATTTAAATAAAAAACAAATTAATTTTCATGGATTCCATCACTTCCAAAACTATTGGAAAAAATTGTAAACTTAACGAAAATTTCTATTTTTTTTGTTTTTACTAACATTAGTTTTAACTAAAATAGAAAATGGCTAAAACACTCACATTTGTCCGGTGTCGGTACCGATTAGTTTCGAACCCATCGGCGGCCCTTCATCAGCGACGACGGGCTTCAGTGAGCGAAGGGTCGCGTCCGCCAACCAGTCCAACTCACGCTGATGAATGGCCCCCAATGGGCTCCAAACTAGTCGGTGCCGACACCGGACATATGTACATGAGTGTTTTAACCATTTTCTATATTAGTTAATGATAATATCTCACGAAAGTATTAATAATTTAACATTAGTTTTTTAAGCTTTGCCTAGCCAACTAACACTAGAATAAAAATATGAATCTTTGTAATCTGAGTCAATTAAACTTTACTAGTATTATCTATTATGAAAGTTTTTTTTTTAAAGTTCCCTGTGTAGAAACAAATTAGTTATTTATAAAACCTTTTCTTTTAGCCGGAGCAGATTGTTCTTCTATTAGGGCAGTCAGTACTGCAGCCAATCTAACAGATTCTGCACTCACAACTTCAATTTCTGCATCCATTGCACCTTCTAAGCGTTCTTTGATGCTGTTATAATAGAAAAAAAGGTGTAATAGACAGGGTAGGGGACATGACAGGAAAGGGAATTATCCTTCTTTATTATTGTTACCGCAATCAATTCCAAATTTTGGTGAAATTTGGTAGTTTACACTTTTGTAACTTTTACGCTAAAAAAAATTGAAGTGGCAACTTTCAAGAGTAAACATGCCTAGCCTAAATGCTCATCTTTTGACCGTTGTGGTCTTCTTAATCTTCTATCTATAATATCTATATTTTTAATTTATTTTTGGTTAAAGCATCATTGATAATATAATAATGCTATTTAAAAAAAACATGAGAGGTGTCAAGGGACACCCAGATGGAACGAAGTTCCTTTCGATTAATTAGTGAAGGAACCAATGTTTATTCTATGAATAAAAAACTTAAGTCTTCACAAGAAGTACATTTTATTTCTATGAATTTTCGTTATATATTGTCACGTCGTTGCCATGGTGAAGTAGCGCTCATTCGTCGTTAACATACTTACTATAGCAAAAAGTGTCGTGACAACTTTTCGTAAGAATTTTTTCCGTCTAGCCCCCTTTCACAACGCGCGATAAGGAACTTCGTTCCAAAAAAAAAAATCTTGCATTTTATTTTGAAATTTAAAGAAACTTACGTGATTAACTTCTGTGTTGCAAACTTCTGTAGTAAGCTTGCAACAATTCCAGTATCAACATCACCTAGGCCTGGTATCAATGCACTGGCTGTCGCAGGTAATTGCAGCTGCATGTCGGACAGGACTTGTAATAGACGCACTTCTAAAGATGCTACGGGAACTGGCAGCTTTGGTTTCTCAGGAACTGTTACAGTAACAGAACTATGAAATTGATTAAATATAAATAAAAATAATTACAGTAAGAAATGTGGTAAGCAATAAAGGACAGCATAGTAGTAATTTGAAACAATTTAACTCACATATGATCATCCGATGATGACACCGACATATTAATTAAAAAATTAATATAAAAATCATGAAAGTTTAAAAAATTTAATCAGAATAAAACTAATAAAACCAACTGACTTTTCTTTTTTTAAACTAAAAAAAAGTCAACTGAGGAAATTTAAAGAACTCTTGATCTAGTATAAAGCTTTTGTTTTAATATCATGCTTTTATTCTTTTTTTGTGTTTGTGTGGAGAGTTAACAGGCTTTGACATACAATTGCTCCTTAAAGAGTATTTGGCCAGCCTATTTATTCACTCACTTTTCTGAGGAGCTGGACTGGAAACAGATTTTTCTTTGCTACATGTTGAACCTTCTCCTTTATCATTCACGAGAGTTGCGCCTAATATGTTTTGCCGTTCCTTTTTACGCTTCTCAAGCTTCTCTCTAAGACTATTTCTTTTGCTCTTCACAGCTTGAATTTCTTCCCAGGCGTCAGACATGATTAAAATAAAAACAACTACTGACCGGTTAGGAAAGCAAAAGGCATAAGTTCCGTATTACGAATGGGGTAAAGTTGTTAAAACGTATACTTATAACAATAATTTGAACAATATTGTTATGTTGTGAATTCTATTTCCATATTATTTACTAGTATTATTTACTCCATAACTTTGAAACGGTAAACTCACAAAAACATAACCCCAATGACAGTGACGTTTACAACAATTTTTTTTTTCGCCGATGGCTCAGGCTATACATGGTCTTTCGACCATTCCGCCTAGTCTTTCGTAGCATTTTTCCTTTAATTATATATTAAGTTCATTTATGTCTTTCGTAAAACAGTAAAGTAATTACAACTTTTAAAACTTTAAATCTAATGTTGCCAAGTCCTATCAATCTTATCTAACAAAGGGTACATAACTTTTTTGTTTGTATTTTACAGGGTTCATTTATATTTCGAATTATTGTGACATTTGATTTATGTCTTAATATTACAGTTTTCAATTCAAAACTTCAAAAATCTAATTTATTTTAACCTACTTTTCTTTAACTATGAATTTTGCTCCAGAGTTAATAAACCATTCTCAAAAAGTCTGTGCACTGTACAAAACGGCACTGAGAATGATAGAGTCCTATTATTATCCTAGGTGAGAACATTTATTTTACACCTATAAAGTAAAAAGTTATAGTTGTAAAAAATAGTATTATTGAATCTTGGCGTCCATCGATACAAAGATCTTAGGATACAAAGTTTTCGCTTCACTTATTTATATCATGATAATCTTACAGATATGTCGTACGTTATCACCAAATTCTTATGAGAAAGCGATTTGATGATAATAAATGCGTTTGCGATCCTAAGGAGCAACGTCGTCTTTTATGGGTAGGGGAGCATGAAGCTTTCATGAAGAAAAACCCTATATTTCTTGGACGTTGTAAGCTCAGTTTTATTGTTTTTTAAACTTGTTTTTGTTTAAATGTAATGTATTTACCTTCCCTAATAAGTTAAAAAGGCAACCACAGTTCAATATTTCTTTTCTTTGTAGTTTCAAAATCATTTGGACGTGCAGGAGGTGTAGCTTTTGAACGAGTAGTTGAACCACCGGACTGGGTTATGGATTATTGGCATCCATTAGAAAAAGCTCAGTATCCAGAATATTTTGCTAAGCGGGAGTGCCGGAAAAACGAGTTCATCAAAAAATGGGAAGCTGGTATTTTGTAATGAGATTCAATAATGTGTCTTGTCTCTTTCACAAAATATAGAACACTTTTTAAACCTGAGTTTTTCTGTTAATAACTTCATATTTCTTTTGAATAAAGGAAAATGGAAAATGTCAATAGTGTTTTATAAATATGAAGTGAAAAATAGCGGATACATGTTAATTTTTTTAACGATAAGTTGACTATTTTCAAGATTGAGGTTTGAGGTTGAATGAAAAATAATCTTTTCACACACCGAAAAAGACTAAAGCGTCATGTTGACAGATTGCAATATGACTTTGACAAACGTCATATTGAAATTGATAAGAAACAGTAGACCGAACCACATGCTGATGTTTTGATTTTCTTTTACTAAATTTTCTTCTTAAAGTTTAGAGAAATTTTAATTGCAAATGGCGGAGAATTCTGAAACAGATACGAAAAAGCCTATGTCTGATACGGAGCGGTTGGAATTGTGTCAGAAATTAGATCAAGAGCTTGATGATTTTATTAACAGTTTGGAAAGGAAAAGGTACACAGAAGGATGGCCGGAGGACCGATGGGAGGTATGATAAATTTTCCTGAATATAATTATACTCCAAAGGTGAGATTAAGAGTCGTATATATAGTATAACTACACTTTCGATAAAAATAAAGGCTTTTTATCGAAAGCTTGTTGTGGCTAACGTAACTGGATTTAACGTCATAATATCTGCTTTTGATTACCTTGTAAGGTATGAATTAACATCTTCTCATTTTTATAAGACGTTCAGAAATTATACATAGTGTAGACATACATACATGGAAAAGAAGATGCTTGAAGTATAGAGGTATCACTTCATATTTTTGTTTTAGGAAGAAATGGATAAACATCCATTCTTTATGAAGAGTAACCCTGATGGTGATGAAATGTCTCCACTAGCAGAAGGATTGGCAAAAATTAAATATGATCCCGAGGAGAATACACCATTGGAATTGGCAAATAATTATAAAGAAGATGGTAATTTTAATTTCAAACACAAAAATTATCGTTTAGCTATTTTAGGGTGAGTCAAAGTTTATTTTTCAAAGATCAGACCTTTTATTCCTGAAAATATAAAAATAATAGTATTGAATTTTACTAGTGATTTTACTTTATTTTAAATGTTTATTTTTGGGCCCATATTTGAAGCAGAATATGCATAAATTCCCAAAAAAAAAACAAATGGTCTAGCTTTGTGGGGTAATAATAACATTGTTTACAGATACACAGAAGGTATTAAAGTAAAGTGTGATGATCCTGAAATAAACGCAAGTCTGTATAACAACCGTGCTGCTTCACACTGGCATCTTAAAAACTATAGATCCGCGTTATATGATAGTGAAAAAGCCTTATCATTTAATCCAGAACACACAAAAGCGAGACTACGAGCAGCCAAGTCCGCATGCCAAATAGCCAAATACGATGTTTGTATACAACACTGTGAGAAATTATTATCACAAAGTAATGATAAAGAAGTTGTAGAATTATTAAGCATTGCGAAAAAGAAGAAGTTAATACAAGAACGAGATGAAAGGAAAGAGAAAAGAAGAACAAATAAGAAGGAGGAAGAAAGAGATGTGATTGTTAAAATGATTATTGAACGTGGAATTAGAGTATCCAATTGTGATGATGAAGATGATATAGATTTGTCAAAATTAGAACCGTGTTTGCCAGATTCACAAGACTGTATGGTGCATATAGAAAATGGCGTATTGAAATGGCCAGTACTTTTAATGTATCCGGAATATCAAATGACAGATGTTGTTAAAGCATGTCCGGAAAATGTTCCATTGTTAAATCAGTTGGAACAATTATTCCCTGCTCCTTGGGACACAAATAATAAGTACAATATAAGTACTGTTAATATATATTTTGAAGGTTATGATAAAATGCCGCATGTGATTGATCCAAAGAAGAATTTGGGTGATTTATTGGTAATGAAATATTTTGAGCTAAAAGCGGGCACTCCAGCTTTTTTTATTTTGCCACGCGGAAGTGTTATTGAAAGTAGATTTTTGGAAAGTTATTTATAGAATAAGATGAAATATAAATTTTATAATGACGGACAGTTTCAGTTTTTTTTTAAATACCGAATTTAAATAAAACCCAAAATAAAATATATTGCACACATAATAGTGATCGAAGAGCGTCGGTGGCTCAGGAGTTAAGCACGCAAGCAGTTGAATTGCAATCTGCAAGTCCTGGGTTCGAATTCCGCCATGTACCAATGTGTTTTTCGATTCTCGATTTACATATGTACATTTATCCGACGTTCTTACGGTGAAGGATAACATCGTGATGCTACACATGTCTGAGAAGAAATTCAATTATATGTGTGAAGTCAACCCGCACTTGGCCAGCGTGGTTGACTATGGCCTAGTCACCCCTAACTTGGGGTAGGCTCTGAGCCCCTTAGTGGGGACGTATAGTGAGCTGATGATGATGATGATAAAAGTGATATAAAAAAAATGTCTATATCAATTTTAATAATATCTTTAATAAATAATTATGTATCAGTATCCGCGTCTTCGGTATCGTATGTTTGATGAGGGTAGTACGGTCCCGCTGACTCGAACGGACTCTTGGAGTCAAGCAGTGACGGGTACGGATGATGAGGAAGTGTGCCCATCCATTGCGGATACCAGTATAGACCCTGAACATAGGAAAATATAACCTCAATCACAAACACTACGTGAAAACGAATAGAATTATGATGCGTCTGCCTGTTTTGCAGAAGCACAGTAGATTTCGTAACTAGAAGTATCTTATATATAAAATTCTCGTGTCACGGGGTTCGAACTTGAATTCCTCCGAAACGGCTTGACCGATTCTCATGAAATTTTGTGAGCATATTAAGTAGGTCTGAGAGTCGGCCAACATCTATTTTTCATAACCCCCTCCCCATTTAGTTTTTTTTTAACTGCGTGCGGACGGAGTCGCGGGCGACAGCTAGTATTACAATAAAATTTCTTTAACCACCTGTATTTTACGTTTATAAATTGTGGTCGAATTTCAATCCCTTGTAACAAAATATGTTAAATCACGTTTAATTCTTTGCATGTACTCATGTTTATTTAATACTAAAATTACCTTATTGCCAGCTGCGTTACAAGTAAATCTATCGTCGTGTAGGTCTACCACGTCTAGGTAACTTTTACCAGCGATAGAACCGTAGTTTGGGGGATACATAAAAAGACAGCCGTCCAAGTTATCTGAAAAGAAAGTTTCTATTGTTTAGATGAGGTGACATTGGCAGACATTTTTTGTAATGTTACGAAAGTTCTCCCCAAAAATCTTGAATCATCATTTCATCTGCAACACGTTCACTGCCACTAAGATTTTTACGTACAGTGGCCTCGCAGGCCAATCTGATGATTATAAATTTGTCAAGAGGCCTGCCAACACTTCCTGAGATGTTCAATTTCAGACTTAAATCTTTTGTGTGATTATTAACTACATAAAATTTATTTTTTAATGCTACTTACATGGTACCGTTATGTTTTCATCCTCGTCGACAATATCTGGAGTGGGTGTTGGCTCAATGTATGGTGGTATTGGATCAATACCGGTCCCAGGGTCACCGGGTATTAAAAATGGACCTAATACGAAATTATTAGAGCTTAAATTGCAATAAAAAATTGCATCGGTTGCATTTGAAAATATAATTAAATTTTACCGCCGTAATGGTTGGTGTAGTTCCACTCGCAAACATGGTGGTCACACACGAGGGGCGTGTGATGTTCCTTAGTGTAATATGTGTGGCCGTTTGGTGTAGTCTAAAAAATTAAAATGTGAAAAAAAGTCAACTTTCCGATTTTCATCATTGTTTTTTGACCAATTTTAGTGGCACCTTCTCTTCTGGCGAGTTAATTTTCACAACAAAAGGTTGATCGACAGATAGAGAATGTCTTTGAGCATAAAGCTACTTATTAGTAATTATAAATGATTATATAAACAACGTACCAATAAATAATCATAATGTCGGTATCGAAGACCCTGTATATTGAAGTCCAGTATGAAAGAACCAGATGCGATGATGCAAGCTGTAGCCGTGAGCGGCGGTAATTTGTACATGATAAGACCGCACTTAACAATCGCCTTGGGCAACGTCACCACATCTCTCTCGTTTTGTACCAACTTCTTGAATGGAAATCTAATTGCCAAACAAAAGAAAATTACTATTTGATTTAGAAGGCACTTCAGCCTCTCAGATTTGCAAAGATTGGTAGTTAGCTGATTTCATTGCCAAGTCCGACAGCTAATAAAGCTGAACAGTTGTTTTTATTATCTCAGAAACAACTAATATGATTATTGAAAATTGAATTATTGACTTCGTATTAAACAATGCAAATACTAAGGAAATTTACAAGCTAGTCAGTAATAAAAAATAACCTGTAAGTAATAAATTACCTGAATATACAAATGCCGATGTGACACTCCAAGCCATGTAGGTAGTTGTCGGTAGGGAATGACACGCTGGGGTCGTCTAACAAGTAGTACTTCTGCTCATCATGGAAGTGTAGAAAGCCAAGGAAGATGAAAGAGCGATCCTTGCAGTACGGCGCAAGACCCCGTCCCATGTTGTAGATGTCGCTGTAGAGCTCCGATATGAACAAGTACACGTTCTTCCCGCAATAGAATTCTATAAGTAAAAATCAATTGAATATCTTTTAAAGTTGTAACTTTTAAGGATACCCTTCTATGTACGTTTTTACTAATAAATTTTGTCACGGCCAGGCTTTCAATGCCACCTTTACTCTACAGTAAAATCCTTTAAAATGTCGCAATGGTCTGAGGTAGGAACAAAAATATTTAATATTTAACTGTTGGAAACAACAAGAAGGGTTATGATTTCGTGCCCAAATTTTATACATGATGAATTGATATCTTCTTTTCCTTACTTCTTCCTTATGCAAGGTGAACAAAGCTTCGTTCACCAGAGGAAATGCAACGTTATACCATTTTTTATTAAGTTGCTTTTTGTTCGTTACAACTTCTATGCGACTGCTATGGCACTGTGACTTTTCGTATTAAAGTAAACTCGCTAGGTGAGTCAGTGGTACTAAAACAGTTTCAGTTACCTTGGCTGATGTAAAACTCCATCGGCACCGGTCCTCCGGTATATGTGGCCTTCCTCTCTGCGGCGATTGAGTTATGGTTCTCGTACATCGTCAGCATGTTGTCGATCACGTCGTCGAGGGTAATTAAGAGCACCTATGAATATCATTTTGAATTTTTCATTTGAAAAGTACTTGTGCTGTATTAAGTTTAGCAATATGGATGACATTTTTAATTTGATCGTATACAGAAATTGTCGTCTCCATTGACTTCATTTTTGACTAAGCTTTTTATATGGTAATATATATTTTAGATACCTTTAATTCTTGAATATGAAGCCGAATGAATCTTCCAAGATGATCAGTAGCTATGTGTATTCGCTCATTAATTATGTACTGCAAAAGAACACATACTTTATTTATAAAGTAAAAAATTAACCATAGGTTGGTTTAAAATGGAACGTAGAACTTTAGACAAATACCTGGTCTTCAGCGGTTTTGATACGCATCATCTCATTCTGGTATAGCCATAGGTTGTCTAGCTTGTCTGTGGGGTCGTGACCGTAGATTTCGAATGCGTCGATGATCATTGCTAGAGTGATATTTTCGTTGACTCCGATACAGCAGGGATGACGACGGATATCGTAGGGTATCTGTAGTTATTTCTAATATTAAAGTTATGATAAATCTTTTATAAATATATGCATCAAAATATAAATAAATATAATTGAATCGAGTATTTTATGTTACATAAATTCGTCCCTTTAATCCAGTAAAGTTAAATAAATTTTAAATTTACCCTCATTTTTATATATAGACATATTTAACTATTTTATATAAAATATGGGCGTAAATTAGCAGCAGGAACAACAAAAAGATGAGTTATTTAAATTTTTTTTAATATATTTAAATATACAAACCGTTAACTGAATCCAGGCCACACATAATACAAGTAGCACGCAAGCGCGAGTAAAGGCGTCCATTTTGTCAGCATGGCGACCAGGTAAAGCACTAAAACATTTTACCGCCAATTACGTTATCAAATTTAACTTTTATTGTATCGTTAACATTGGCAACCTCGCATTGCGATAGTAATTGAAGTCGTTAAATACATCTATTGAGTACCGACCTTTCATCTATATATATAAAAGAAAGTCGTGTTAGTTACACTATTTATAACTCAAGAACGACTGAATCGGATTGACTGAAAATTGGTGGGCAGGTAGCTTAGAACCAGGAAAGGGACATAGGATAATTTTTACCCCGTTTTCTATTTTTTATTCCGCGCGGACGGAGTCGCGGGTAAAAGCTAGTTGGTTTATAGATGACAAATTATTGAGATCTATATATATATAAAAACTTGAGAGGTGTCAAGGGACACCCGGATGGAACGAAGTTCCTTTCGATTAATTAGTGAGGGAACCAATGTTTATTCTATGAATAAAAAACTTAAGTCTTCACAAGAAGTACATTTTATTTCTATGAATTTTCGTTATATATTGTCACGTCGTTGCCATGGTGAAGTAGCGCTCATTCGTCGATAGCAAAAAGTGTCGTGACAACCTTTCGTAAGAATGTTTCCCGTCAAGCCCCCTTTCACAACGCGCGATAAGGAAATTCGTTCCAAAAGAAAGTCGTGTTAGTTACTATCTATGGGGACGGACATAGGAACTTTTTTCTTGTGTGCATTTTTTTATTCCGCGCGGGCGAAGTCGCTGGTAAAAGCTAGTTTAAAATAAGTAAGAACAACGTATTTTAGTGTTTTATTACCACGCTCAGAGTTAAAGATTTCTAAAGCAAATCCATATGGCAATTAGTAGATTCTCATGTGGCAATTAGTTGTAGGTTAGGAGGTTATAGATTATTTGTCAATAAAACAACAAATTTGGAATAACATTTTGTATTAATTTAAATACACATTTAGAACTCCTTTTGACGATACACGAATATTGTGTACGTTGAACATTATTGCGTTTATACACTAAAATACTTTTCTCAAATACAAGCACTACTTAACACTTTCAATGCCACTAAGATTTTAATCTTTAATACATGGTTTAATAACTGAACTTGCAGGACAAGTCGGCGGCAGTGAAAATGTTACCAAAACATTAAGACCTATATTGGAAGCACAATTATTATTTCTTAACCCTTTCGTAACATGAAATGATTTAGTTTTTTTTAAATGATTACATAGGTTTATAAACCAACACAAGTTTATAGATGTTGAGTGTTCAATCGGCCCAATGTTAATATTTTTTTGATTCTATGGAATGGATCGGTCTAATTCGAAAACATTTACAGAATCAGACAAAGATATTTGATAACTTTTTTGTGCTATCATTGCAACGATAAAATTTATAGCAGTGAAACAAAATCCTATTATTTAGAAACTTAATGTAGGTTTCCGAGACCAAAATCTCAGTTTAAAACACATTATTATCATCTCTGTTTTGTCAAAGATAATGACAGGGATGACGATATGTTTTCTACAGATATTATGGTCTCAGAAACCAACGTTAAGACAGATTGTAGATTTTAGATATGGCAATTATGAATATATAAATTGTAACATATTTTTATTATTTTTATGTCCCATTTGCACACCTAACGCACTATAGGGAACAATGTAATTTACGTTAATTTTTTTTTTATGTCAATAGAGAGTAACGTATAATTTAGACTATTTAACACTATGATATGATCAACAACAATATAATAATACACATGGAAGACTTTTTTTTTTGTAATCTTAAAATTTAAGTAAAGAAAATTAATTCTATAAATATGTACGGAAATTAATTTTAATTAATACACGTTTATAAATTATCATAAAAGACAATATAAAAAGCTTAAATTACAAAATAAATTTAATTTTTTTTCACAGTTGCCTATTATTTTCACCAGTAATAAATAACAACTTTTTCAAAAATACATAATATGCATTATAAATCTTTTGTTAATTTTTAATCTGTTTAAAATATAGATGATTATCATTGCTTCAGATTATTAAAGAATATATTTATTCTTGCGTTATTTTCTAAATGCTTCAATAAAGAAATACATATATTTTAACTCTTGTGTAGTAATTCTAAGCAATATAATGCTAGTTCAAATTCAAAAAGTCCATTGAATTTTAAGATCTTTAACTTTTTTTTAAATTATAAATTAATAAATGTTTAGCATCCGGTATTTGATAAATGTAATTGTAAATATTTTTATTTGTAAAGTAAAATTTATAATAATAAAAAATTTAAATATTAGATTCCAAATAACCTTAAAATCCGAAATTAAAATAAAATCTATAAATCTTATGAAATGTATTATACAACTTTATTATATTTTAAATGCAACGCGAATATTTCATAGTTCTAATATATGCAATGCAATTGCAATCCATTAAATATATCATATTTTTTTCAACTGGAAGACTTCGTTGTCAAAGGATAATAAATGTTTATTTCCATTAAACGACTTGCCGCGCGATTACGATTTGCGCGCGGCCGCTTTTTTATTGGTAATCGCTCCCGCGCCATTGAAAATAGGAAACTGTAGCAGTCGCAGCCAAAGTCGCGCGGGTCAGTCGCTAGTGGAAATTAAAAGTAACACTGACTTTTGGAAGACGTTGGATTATTCATAATTATAGTGTATAATTTTAATTCTAATTTTATAAATTTATAGGTAGATACGTAAATCTATAAATTGGAAGACATGTTTCAAATATCAAGTATTACAACAGTTAATATTATTGTCATATATCTTATAAATCTAAGCTAAGATATAAACATTAAATCACATTCGACTAGACAATATCAACTTTAAACGACAATGTTGCTTGGAAAAAAATGCGGCGTCTATTAATAGTTCAACAACCTAAAACTATTTGATATACGAACTCTTTTGAAATTAGAAGGGCAAACCTATTTTGAATGCTTTCACGAGAGCAGAGCCGGAATCGTACATGCCAATTATACCAAAGAGAACACCTAGACAGATTATAAAATAATCATAAGCGATAGTAGTACTTTCGAGTTGATTGCCCTTCAATTTAATATGGAAATATGCAGGCCATATGAAACTCAACATGGTACCCGTAAAGCTGCCGATGAAACCCATCAATATCGCGAAGTGGGGAATAAAAATCGCCATCAGAACTGTAAATATTATCACTCCTAATCGCCAAGCTAGACCCCAAACTTTCAACTCACCGTCCAAAGCGTAAATCGTAGGAAAAAGTGTTTTAGGTTTGCCCCGGAACAGAGCTCGTTCAAGCAAATCACACGCAGCATAATAAGGTAAAGGGTAACTAAGCACGGCTTTTATAACAAGAAAAAAGTTCACGAGTCCTTTAAATCCAGCCGAACGAAGATTGTTGGTTATCACTTGCTGGGTATCATTTTGGAACGTCAAAAAACATAAATATCCGAAGATCGATTTGAAAGCGGCAGCTGCGATATGCGACCAATTTAACATCCATTCGAATTTAGAACGATCCTCCAAATTACCTTCTAAAGTGGGTAAGAATATTTGAGAAGTATACGAGAAAACGATTACACCCAAACTGATTGGGAAATTCTCGAAATCCAAATTCCATTTTACCTTCGACCAGCCCCAGTCGCCGATGTTAAGGATGCAGTATCCAATTACGATCGCGTTAATAATCAAATGGCTCATGG
Organism: Papilio machaon; assembly: GCF_912999745.1. Classification (NCBI taxonomy): domain Eukaryota; kingdom Metazoa; phylum Arthropoda; class Insecta; order Lepidoptera; family Papilionidae; genus Papilio; species Papilio machaon. The sequence goes on from NC_060011.1 coordinate 2,227,688, forward strand.
TGCACCAGAACGACAGCATACTGACGCTTTTCAAAGATTTCAAAAAGGCGAGTGGAAGAAGAAATATACCTATCAACATCATCCAAGAACGTGTATCTATAGAACCGTCGGGGAACGTTCCAATCATCAAATCACCGCAGACAACGACATAAAGAATACATGTCATGAGAAGTTCGATGATTTGAGCTATATTAACTATTCTCGCACCGTATTTTCTACCGAAACACTCTTTAGCAATCGATACGTAGGAATCCCGGACTCTAACGCGTTGGCCTGATACAGGATCGTCTTCATAGAGGCATTCGACTAAGATTTTCCCGGTGTAGCAGCAGATGTGTGCGATGCCGATCATTGCAGCGATGGCCCAGTAGCCTCCTTGGAGTACCGCGAAAGGCAGTGACACCACAAACATTCCCTGGGCGAAAACAAACACAATAATATTAAGGCGCATTCGGACCGACATAAAGACACTAAGTAGGACAAAGATGTCTGTAAGATTTTATGTAGGGTAACTTACTTGGATAGCATTAGTGACATTCCAGGCAGCTTGATACTCGTTGATCTTAGCACCCGGCTTGCCACCACCCTCTTCAAAACCCCCCTCTTCGGACGAAGCATAGAAATCCACACTCTGCATGCTTTGAGTCCTGGAAAATAAAGCAGTAAAGAATAGTAGTGTGTAGTAAAAGTGTATTCCCATATTGCAGTCAACTCTGTTACTTTGAAATTTCGGACTGAAACAAATAAATTAATGAGTGAAGAAAAGTCTAAGTTTCCTTTCACTTGTTTCAAGAGAATTAAAACTATGTGTTGGTGTTATTAAAATAGATGAAGTCAGAAAAATTGCATTAAGTCCTGATTTACTATTTCAAGTAATCAGAATTTTTTTACGATTTTTATTACATAAAACAAGAAAACTTTTAAAAGATTAGCAGTTTTTATTTTTTAAACTGCTAAAATATAAACCATTGTAAGTAAAACTACTGGAAAGTTCTGGAATGGCGGCCACGGGCAGGTCGACGCAGCGTGGGCAGGCCTGCCGCAAGATGGATCGATGATTTGCTCATGGTTGCGGGAGTATCCTGGATTCGGGTTGCACAGGACCGATTATCGTGGCGATGTTTGGGGGAGGCCTATGCCCAGCAGTGGGCGTTACGTGGCCGAGAAGAAGAAGAAGAAGTAAAACTTACCTTGGTGCGCCATCTTGTTGTGGGTAAGTGTTCTGATAGCTGGTAAAGGAGTCTTCAGCCTGCAGTTCACCGCTGAGAAACGGATTAGTGGGGTTCGTCGACTGGTAAGTAGGTGAAGTGGTTTCGTTCATAGTCGATAGCTCGCAGCTTTCACCCATGTCTGTGTCTGTAAGGAATCATTCATTCATCAATAGTCTAAATAGTTGTCGGCATAAGAGAAGTTGATCTGTTCTTCTTTCAGTTTGATGACGTTGAAAGTGACATAAGGTACAAAACTAGCTCCAGAAAAAATTTATTGAAGACCTAATGTTTCAAAAATTACATGAAATAATGTAATTATGAGGTAAAGAATTGGGGTTACGCAATGACAAGTTAAAATAATTAAAAAATATAAATTTTTGGCAACTATACGTTGTTAGAGTTTTTGAATATTTTAAGTTTAATTACGTTACGGTCTTTTAAAGAATTTTTCTTTTCCTTTATAGTAGTTGTGCTAAAATACATGGTCTTTAAGTTTTGAGATAAGAAGCCTTTAAAGAAATCTACTACATATAATGTACGTTTTACATACCAAGGTTTGCGAATCTGACATTTTGAGGGGGCCGTGAAGATTGTCCTGGCTTATCGGGAATCTGCTGTCTTACTGTCTGCATTGCCACGTCCAGAACATTTTTCAATGGAGGCATCTTAATACGGCCTAGGTTCATCATCTTTGCGAATTTTACAACCGCGATTTACTTTAAATATATATTTTAAAAATAATGTATAAAAATTCACTGAATTTTCTTATTATATTTTATAAATTGACTTATTTTGGAAGACGTCGTTTTATAACACTTTATCGCTTACATTAACTATAACAATAATTTAAATCTAATTTGGAAGACTTCTTTTCACTATCACCATTAAAATTGGTGTTACATTTTAAATTGGCTTTTCTTTGACAGCCATTTTGGTTTTTATATTATTCCCCGATTCTCGGATCCTTATTTTGTTGCACTGATGTCACTTTTTGGCGTTTTTTGAAAAGTATTATTGGATTTTAGCCATTTTAAAATGATTTTTTCTTATAAGAGATGCTCTCTGTGAGGTGTATCGGTTTTGTGGGAGGACCCCTAAGGTCTGCAGCGCGGAAAAGCTGCGCGGAGAATGGATCGATAGGGCGGAACGAATTCTCTTTCTTGGCACAATAACTCGACCCGTAATAGCAGAATATAGGTTATTTGTTATTACGGTGTCAATTTTACGCTACGATTTACAATTGAACAAGTTCAACGTTGATTCTGCTTTTTTGGTTCGATATATGAATGGGTTTTGTCGATTAAATGATACATTAGCATGCTTCAGTTTTTAATTTATATTTAGTACATCTATATATATAAAAGAAAGTCGTGTTAGTTACACTATTTATAACTCAAGAACGGCTGAATCGATTTGACTGAAAATTGGTGGGCAGGTAGCTTAGAACCAGGAAACGGACATAGGATAATTTTTACCCCGTTTTCACTTTTTTTTTATTCCGCGCGGACGGCGTCGCGGGTAAAAGCTAGTTTATTATAGTTCTCTAATTTGTGTAGATCTGTATTATCGCTTTTAATTTTAACTAGCTATGGTCCGCGACTCCGTCCGCGCGGAATAAAAAAAATTAATAAGCCTATGTGTTCTTCCAGACTATGTTCTACATCTATGCCAAATTTCATCAAGATCCGTTAAGCGGTTCCGGAGATACCTTCAAACAAACATCCATCTATCTAAACATTCGTATTTATAATATTACTAAGAAGTAAGATAACAGTTATAAGCCTTTAGAAATGTACTGTTATAGCAATATAGAGTTGACAGTGTCTTAAAAAATGCTCGCTATCCTATATTTCACGTATATATACAACAATGATCATCAAATGTCCTTTCTATTCGGGATATTTGTATCTTTCATAAGATTTGTAGACGATAATTTGATTTTCATTACTTTAGCTTTGTTCTCTTAGATTCAATTAACGTATTTCAATTAAAATAAATTGATCGTTAACAGTTTCGTTGTTTTTTTATATGATTTTTATGTATTTCTTATGTGTTGCTGACCATGGTTGTGAGTAACGGCGTTTGGATATTAAGTTTTTTATTTATACATGTCTTTTATAAATCGGTAAGATTTCTTTTTTGGTATACGAAGGATTAATGAGACAGGAAAATAGTTGTGGATAGAACCGTTTCTATATTCTTATTTAAGTTAACATTAAACATTTTTCTTATGTATTAAACGTAGTTACGCATATAAGAAATAAATTTTATTTTACACACATTATGCACTCTTAAAAGCGTTATATGCATACTTTGAAGAATTTTCATTTATTAGTATTTATAAAAATTACAAAACTAACTGATATAAATTACTGACAATTGCTCTTTTTAACTTCATACTAACATTTAAAGGGTACCATCGAATGTTAATTATTTTTAGTACGCATACAATGTAAGAAATCATCCATGTTGTCAAGAGCCAAGTGAGAACCTCACTCTGGGCATGATCATTGATGCTTACGAGATCTACGGCCATGATCCAACAGATAAGCTGGACTTCCTCGTTCACTATCAGATAGAGATGATGAAGATTAAACGCGCTCGTGATCAGGTCAGTTGTAGCCAGAAATTCCCAAAAATTCAGACTTGTTTAAAAAAAAATGTGAGCCGTCATGGGACGCCTGGCAGATGTGAAACATCGTGTATGTACAAGTAATGTGCATAAAATATTAAATATTATAATTAAATAAATAAATAATAACAATAATGATTATAATGATAATATATGTATATCTCAGTATAGCGTGGCGACCCGTCGCCACGGCAAGCGTCGCCACGCCAACAATTAGGTTTACAAGTGATCATATATATGTTTCACATCAAAAATTACTGGTGTGGGTAAGCTCCGTGGTGATTGATATTTTCTTCAAATATTCATAAGTTTAGTTTTTTCTACCCTGAGTAAACCCCTACAGGCCCCTAGACCCCAGGGGTTTCTGGACTAATTTGGACATTACTTGTCAAAACTCGAGGGTCGACACATGTAGTACTGTTCATATCAGCATACATCATACATCACTATCAGCCGTCATATCTGAATTTACTCCGTTTTTGACCGACTTCAAAAAGAAGGAGGTTATTACGCATATTATCTTTCACACTATCTTTTAGGTTAGATCCAGTCTAAGCTATATTATTTCTGAATACCTACATGTCATGTAATTTGTTTTATTTTCTACAGTATTTAATCAATGAATACATTCACATCGCTACTGATCATTTGGGCAGGTTTATAACTCTGCATATTAAAGAACTAAAGGTAAGAAGTCATCACAGACCTCACCAGTTTCTATGTAACTTTCTATTTACTTAATGGTGGAATTGTTATGTTTTATATTGAATAATCGTAGGCTAAGGATTTGTATTGTGCTGTTGGTTGTAGGTATTACTAATAGCACTTGAGGATGCAATAGACAATATGTTGACTATGTATGATAACCATAATGCAATTAAATCGGAGAGGGTGGCCACATATAACACCGGATCCGGCGGCGCGGTGCCTACCGAGTTTTATTTGAGTCAAGGTAATATAGAATTAGTTCACTAACTACCTTACAAGAGTCGTCAAATAGTTATTAAAGTCTTTTATTACACTAAATCTACAGCTTTATTTACCATTGGTACCAATTCACTATTTAAGTAACTCTTAACAAATTGAGTGTGGTAGAAGACCATAGTCTTTTGATATAATGATTTTTTTTTAGCTAACAACGTATGTGGTACCTTTTTCAGAGTTTTATTGCGGTAAAAACGTTTATTTATTCGTATCGGAGTTGTACAGTGATATTTATAATATGGGCCGAGGTCCTGCGCCGTATTGTAAGAGCAGGGGCTTCCATTTCCTTGGCTTCGTGCACTATATGGATGAAAATAGATATTTCTTAGAAGAAGACCCGAATATTGTGTTCCAAATGGACAATTACATTCATGGTTTGGAATGTCACTTGGGTATGTGTATTTTTAGGTGAGTGCGGTTGCCTTTTTTGGACTCGAATAACTTAATCTTTCGTATCATTACTAACAATAATATAACTAGTAATATGTACACATTTGATTACGAATTGACTAAGAATACTAATCGATAGAAGCCCTTTGAAATCGGTCTCACACTAGATCACAATGAAACGAGCAATTATCATATTTATGACTTTATAGAAGACCGAGTTAATAAGTCGTTCTAAGGATGCTGATAAGCTGATAAGTTATGTATGCACCTTAGGTAATTACGGTCACTAAAAAGCTAAATTCACTTTCTTCAAATACAAAACAAAACAAAGCATTCGTAGAATAATAATATTTAATAATATACAACTACCCTCTACAGATTTCCTTTTAAAAAGAACCTGCAGCACGTGAGAGACGTGTCGACGCTACCAAAGGCGATAGTGAAGTGCGGCACGGACATGTACAAGCTGCCGCCCCTCACCGCCGCATCGTGCATCATCACGTCCGGTTCCTTTATACTTGACTTCAATATACAGGGAATACGGTTCCGGCACTACGATTATTTATTGGTATTTCAATATATTTATATTTCATATATACTGATATTATATAAAGAGAAAAGATTTTTTGTTTGTTTGCTTGCATTGATAGGTTCCGAAACTAATGAACCGATTTGAATAATTCTTCCACTGGGAAGCTACACTACTTTCAAGTGACATAGGCTATATTTATTACGATTTTTTTAGTTCCGCGCGACCCGAGTCGCGGTAAATTGTTAGTAATACACAAGTTTAGCATCACATCACGCTTTCAGCTTTTTAGATTACAGGTGGTCACAATGGAATAAATGTATAAATACTTGCATTCGGTACTATCCTCTATTTACTACAATTTTGTTATCTCTATTTATCAAAGATAATGACAATAGTGTTTGATATTCTCATCTTATTTTGACTCTGTTGAGCGCAGAATTAGACATTCTGCCAAAGAAGTGGCACCGTAACCACCAAAACCTTTGTCTTTTTATGTTAGAAAAAGATAGACGAAAAATGTAAAAGAGGATAGCGCGGGAGTTACTCGCACACTTATTCGCGAATTGAGTGTGGAATTATAAATATGTGTATCGTTTTTGAATAAGTGAATTTAACAACGAATAAAAGCACTTTCTGCTGCCGAGCTGCTTATTTAAAATTATACAGACTTTAACTACAATATATTAATTTCAGATAATGCCCAACGGACATACTTATTACACCAAAGAGAAGTTCTCTCCATTAGTTTGTGACCATCATGTCTGCGAATGGAACAATACTAACTTTTATGGAGGTAAGAATTTCAAAATGAGATAAATCGGTAAAAATATATATTTTTTATTCAAGCTATCGTAGTAACTCGAGGCAAACATAAATAGACGTATGTTTAATAATATAAATACGAAGTAGTCATAAAAGCTGTAAATTTCTTATTTAACTGACATCACAATTTAACAAATTACTATTAACGTCTGGTTTACATTACGCCAGTACAGTAGGTTAGTAGCCAAGTCCTAGCATGGACAATGTCATTCATGTCATTGGAGCCAGTTAGTGTTTACATTATGCCAGCGCTGATTTTAAGCGTTATTGTCCTACTGTACTGGCATATTGTAAACCAGATATAACAGATAGGCGCTATTAGTGATTTAGAACCCAGAAATAATTGAATTTTACTGAAATTTACCCTTTTTTAAAATTCCAGGCCCATTCATAATTCCCGGTGACCCAGGCACCGGCCTGTCCCCAATTCCGCCTTTCATCGAGCAAACGACAGAATACTTTCAACAGACCACCACAACCCCTAATGAATTCAATCCAAATATCACTTGTAAGTTATTCATACTTTCAATATTTTACAGTGTTACATCGAGTTTCCTCTATGTAAAAACTTGAATAAAAACATGCTCACGATCCTATCAGCGGCAAAGTTTTAAGCAGAAGTATTTTTTTTTTTTCATATCATGAATTCGCCCAAATAGTGAAGCGCCCGCTATCTATAGATGTTCGCAAATCCAGACGCGTTGCCTACCTTTAATCGACAGAGGCGGAAACGTACAGAAAGAGTATGTCTCCTCTTCCTACGTGTTCCTTCCTCCATAGAAACCACTTCCCATTCTTTATCTTAAATAAGAAAAAGGTGAGAAGGGAATGGGAACTAAAACTAGGCCTCCAGCGCGCACACTCATCAGACTGTATGCGGAATTGCTTCCACTTGACGCCTGTCTTCTGTGTGGTCGTGGTATTTTATCGGGAGAGCCGACCAATTCGTGTAACAGATGTTGTTGCTGGCGTCTACCACTGTTACATATTTCAGACACATTGGACGGTTGTTGGTTCATGTTTCCACCTAACTATGGCTCGATTGGCGGCATCAGTTACCTCGACCCGCTATCAATAAATGAGTACCGCTACACGTGTCAAGGTGTTGGGAATAACAAGGTAAGAATTAAACCCCCTTTTAGGAGTCTTTACCCCCCTTCGAATTATATTTCAGCAACGTTATATCTTAAAGCCATATTACCATTAGTCTTTAAAACAGCATTTCCCTTATTTTAATTATTAATACGTTCATGCGAATTTATTATAACCTAAAAAAAAAGGCTACACCCAAGTTTAGTTGATCCGGTGACGATACAGACTAGTTTCAGGCCTAACTATATCTAACTCCAAGTCTATGGGACTAACTATATCAGGGATGGTGAACTAATGGCACGCGACATAACATTTTGGGCCCGTGACAAAATTAATTATGTACTACCAAAAATATGTGAAGTCGGGTACTTCATATGAGGAGCTAAGACAAGTGATCCTTACGCTACAAAATTCAGAATATCACAAACTAAAATGATTCGGTCTATAACCTCATTATATATTTCTTTAAAAAAAATGACATAGCTCTAAAAGGTGTCGCACCCCTGAACCCATACTTTTGTGTGAAAATTTTTAATTTATCCTAACTTATCTCGTTACTATTTTAATTCAGTATTTGTTAAGTAATAATTTTTGATGATTTAAGGGGGAAATAGGGTGGAAGGACTAAAATGACTTTTCTGGGACCTGATTATGTTTTTTGAATATAATTTTCCAGGGTCTGTACTGGTATCCGCAATGGATGGGTGCGCCTCCTCACCATCCTTACCCACAATCAGACGACGCGCCCGCAGACATACCGCAAGGTATCGCTGGCTCCTACTACCCGCATTTGGAGCATGTACCACCAAATATACCTGTCTAATAAAGCTATTTGGAAAACTGTCTACAGTATTTTAAAGGTTAACTCTAAAAGGCAGGCATTCGTAAACATCTTCGTAATATGCTTTTCCTATTAATGTTTAGGTTAAGATTTAGAAAGATATATATTGGGATTTAGGCCCACTTGTGAAGTGATAAATATATATCAATGTGTTCCTTATCTCTATATTACAGAGATAATATAATTTAATGATTTCTAAAACGACAAATCTTAGAATTAAATAAATTAATCTTAAATTTTGAGGTTATCAGCCATATTGAAGTGCAATTTAATCAATAAATCGTCTATTTAATATTTCACGATTGCATTTACTTTACAACTAGAATATGACTGCAATAATATTAAATTCTACTTTTTTGTTAATATTTAACTAGCTGCCGCCTGCGACTCCGTTCGCGCGGAATAAACTTAATTAACCATGCCAATAACCAACATCCAAGCAACCATTTTGGAGATACCTTCAAACAAACATCCATCCATCTAAACATTCGCTTTTATAATATTAGTAAGATAATTATGCTTCACCTTCTGTGTGGGTCCAAAAATGCTTTCCTTTGTTTGAAAAATAGGGATTAAAGGTTTAAAAAGCCAAATATACAATTTTTATTAACTTTTAATTCATATTCTTAATAAACAAAATTTACACAAAAAAAAAAGAAAACAACAAAATCGATGTCAATTCAATACACCCGAATTGAAAAGTGTAAAACAAAATAATTTTATAAAGAGAAAAAAATAATTGTACAATCGTGTACAAAAGTGTCTTAAATACGAAAAATTTATTAAAAGAAAATAAAAAAACGAAAAAAGTACGCATCTTAAGTGACTTATCACTAAATTAATCACCAAAAATTCTTATTGCACAGTACTAATAATTTTAAATACAAAAAAAATTGCATTATAAAGCGAAAATTTTTCGATTTCCTATAAATTTAATATTAAATCTGTAGCTCAAGCCAACTGTAACTGTTTCTAAATGTTACTTAAATATATATCTTAATATTTACTGAACAAACTTTATATAATAGTCTATCACACTTTTATAATGGTACTACCCGTGCACAATAACATGGTACTTGAATGAATGACGTCATAGCAATGTATAGTCTTTAAAAAGCCTTACATCTTGAAGCAAATTGTAATTTTAAATGTAAATAAACTATTTCGCTCACTTTACTATATACTAGATACTCTGCTTTTGCAGTTACATTCGGTTCAGAGATATTAAACCCTTGAATTACCATAAAATTCTGTATGTGAAAGTGAACCTCATGTTATTGTCCACGGGTAGTATGTATTTTTATGTTACAACGTATAGAATTACCAAATTAAAGAAAAATATACACAAACAAACGGAAAAAATTTTAAAATCAGATTTTTTTTTGTCCAAAACTTATAAATATGTAAAATTATAAGTAATTTTTAATACGTAACAAATTTTAGATCTAAAGAATGTTTCAATTAAAAATAAACAGGTTGAAATAAAAAACAATTACAAAAATTTTGTAACACGTTCTAGAAAATATGTTTTAATTTTAAATATATTTTGAAAAAAAAACAAAAAGGTACAGCGTGATTTTTCTTATAATTATTGGAAAGTAAATAAATGCAATATAGAGAAAGGAAATAGTATTAACAAAGTGATGATGTATGACTGAGATTTTTTTTGTACAAAATTTTTTTTTTACAAATTTTTCAGTTTTAATTTTCCTCCTGAATTATTAAAAATAAACTAGTATATTTAACTAGTTTACTATTTTTTAATTTGTCATTTAATTTTTCTGAATACAATGAAATATTTTGATACATAAAAAAAAAATAGGAAACATCTAGATTTTTTCGAACTTGATATTTTCTACACAACTGTATTTCCAATACAGATATGACTTTAAACAAATATTAGATTTAAGTGTGCCACAAATGAAATTAAAAAAATATATTTTCAAATAATGTAAGGTGACCAAACTTTTTGTCTCTGGCAACATATTATTTGGGCGGAACGTTAGCTACACCTTTTTTAAATACATAATAAGGTATAAAAAATATGATTTTATTGGAACAGGTACTGGCTTAATTAATAACATAGTCGAATATACCTTTATAATTACATTTAGGCACATATGTTATATATTTGCTAGGGAAAAGTTAAAAAAATTAACATTCACATGCTCTATATGGCCATTATGACCATATAGGAATTTAAAAAAATAGTACGTACTGTAGCTTTAATTATTAATATGTATTTACTTGAACTTTACTCATATATATATATATATATATATATATATATATATATATATATATATATATATATATATATATATATATATATATATATATATATATATATATATAAATATACAAATATATAAAATATATATGAGTAAAGTTCAAGTTATATATATATCGAGGGGTGAAAGGCTATTTGTTTTAAGCGACATTTTTTGCGATATTGACATATATATATTCAGAATCAGGGATTTTTTCTGATTCTGAATATATATATATGAGTGAAGTTCTTAGTTGTATGTCTTAGATATATATTATATATATATATTATATTTCATTAGTAAATAAATAAGAGATCAAGATATAAATGGTGTTACGGATATCAAGTAATATATTGTTACGAACGTACAAAGTCACGTGAAACCCTTTACTCAACACTAGATGGCGTTAGAGGTACTGTTGTGAAATTATAAAACTGGAAGTATCTCGAAAACCGCGGCGCGCGAGCGTGAGAAATGAGTCATCTTTCCGGAAGCGTCCAAATCGGTCGATGACGTTCGCGCCTTTTGGAAACGTTCCAGAAAGGAACTTTCTGGAATGGTCTCGGACTCGACTCGGCCTATATAAATAGCCGCAGGGAGGCGAGCGAGTTCAGTTCAGTTTGAGCTACCTTCGAGGCGACTTCGAAGCGACAACCAGCGATACAAGGGAAACCTTCTACTTGGCTACGACCTAGGACATCGTTAGTGCTTAGTGATTGGACCTAGTGCTTTGTGTTGGACCTAGTGTTAGTTCAATAAAGTCTTCAAAGAGTCAGCAGGTTTTTCTCTCCAAATTCCTCGAACCCTAGCACGTAACAATTGGTGTCGGAAGTGAGATTTGGAGATGCCATTGACTCCGAGAGAGGACTTCAAGGAAGGCGTCAGGACAAGGGCTCAACGTGCTGCGGTGGCCACACCCATTGGGGACCAAGCTCCGCCCACCGTGGACCAAGCCCCACCCACTGGCCCCACCTACCAGGCCCCGCCCACTGACCACACCCCCCAGACTCCGCCCACTCAGGTGCAGGCCACGCCCACTTTGGCTCAAGCTCCGCCCACTTTGGCTCAAAACCCGCCCACTGACTCCGCCCACCTGGCCACGCCCACCAGCGGCATCGTAGCTTCTTCAGTGGCTCTTCAATTAGAAAGCTTAATTGAATTAATGGAGCTGCAAAGGGCTGAAATTCGGGAAATGAAGGAGTCACAAGAATGCAAATTCGGTGCTTTACAAGAGTCACAAGAACGCAAGCTGACTACGATTCAAGAGTTCCAAAAAGCTGAAATCCGAGCGGTTCGAGAATCACAAGAGCAACAAAGAGAACTTCAAGAAAAAGCGCTTGGGGCTATTAATAATCTTAGTAACACGGTGGGCAAACTTCGAAAAGATGTCGACGTAGTGGAAGAACGAGTTACCGGGTTAGGATTGGATGTCGAGAATGTGAAAACCGGCCTCTCTGAACTTCAAAAGAAAGTAGTGCGCCTTGAAACCGTGGGAGTTGCGTTGTCTAGTGGAACTACCGGAGTGGCGCAAGGACCAAGAGTGAAAGTGCCGCCATACGATGGCACTACTCCTTGGAACGCTTATCGTCAGCAATTCCAGACTGTTGCTACTGCCAACGGATGGACGGAAGAGCAATGCCTGACCGCTCTCACTGTTGCGCTCAGAGGGCAAGCTTTGACGGTCCTGGAAGCGCTGCCCCACACAGGAAATGGGTTCAAAGACCTGATGGAGGCACTTGAAGCCAGATACGGGGAGCGACATCTAGAGCACGTGTTCCGTGCCCAACTGCGTGACAGAGTCCAACGCTCAGGAGAAGGACTACAACAATGGGCGTTGGAAATTGAAAAACTGGTCAGGAAGGCGCACCCAGGAGCCGACGTCAAGATGGTAGAAACGAATATCGTTCAAGCTTTTGTCGACGGAATCAAAGACTTGGAGGTCAGAGCTGCAGTGAGGCTTCGTCACCATACCTCTCTAAAGGAAGCATTGGCGCATGCTTTGGAGGTCGAGGCTGTTCGCTATGACATACGGCAGACCCATAAGATCCGCGAGGTCACTGACGAAGTCAAGGAGGTTAAGGCTCCCACGAAGAAAAGTTTTGGAGCCAAATGTTACAAGTGCGGCGAAAGGGGCCATCTTCAGCTCAGCTGCACGCAGAAGGAGACCCAGATGGCAAGGATGAAAAGGATTGAGGAACTCGTAGAGGAGCTGAAGAAGCAAGTGGCTTCGTCCCCTGCTCGGGATCAGGGAAACGAATAAAAGCCAGGACTACGGGGCGAGTACTGGCTGACGCGGAGGAAGCCCCGCTTACTGTTATCTCCCAGGCATGCAGTGGGAATAGTCTTGCGATTCAGGGGACCATTAACGGGACAGATTGCAAAATGACTCTAGACACAGGAGCCTCTAGAACAATAGTGAATCCAAATCTGGTTAAAGCTGCAAGGGAACACAAGAGGAGAATTAACTGTCGGCTTCTTACTGCCTCCGGTCAACCAATACCCGTCCTGGGAGAAATGTTAGTTACGATGTATGTAGGGGGGTCTCCATACACTCATGACGTTATCGTGGCTGAGATTATGGATGATTGCATCTTGGGTTTGGATTTCATGAAGAAACACGACTGCCGAATTAATGTCGCAGACGGAGTTTTTAAGTGTGGTGAAGAAGAAATCTTCATTCTTGGAGGTGCCTGTGGGAAAGTCCAATGTGTAAAGAAAGTCATTATTCCTGGACGAGCGGAAGCTCGGGTGCTGGTGAAACTGCCGCCAGCTGAAAAGAAAAAGTCAAACAGATGCGTGTTGATCGAAGACACACCTACCAAGACATCGGCGCAAAAACTGATGACGGCGAGAACCCTTGTTTGTGGAAGCAGTAACGCTGTGGTCAACGTTTTGAATCTTGGTGATCGCGAGATCTGCTTGAACAAAGGTGACGTCATTGGAAAGTGCGAGGAAGTTGTCTGGATGAAACGGTGTAGTTCGATTACAGGCCCAGATTCACCAAACATCAACAACTACGGATTAGTGACTGAACTACTCGACGGCTGCAAGAGTAATCTGACTTATTCGCAGAGCATGAAAGCTAAGAAGTTTTTACAGCGCTACGCGAATATCTTCTCCAGTCAGGAAGGCGACCTTGGAAGAACGTCGATGGTTCAGCACAGGATAGATACCGGAAGCGAGAGACCAATTCGTCAACGAGCAAGACGGATACCAATTGCAAAGGAAAAAGAAGTTGAAGGCCTTTTAGAGGACATGAAAAGGAATAAAATTATTGAACCATCTTCAAGTCCGTGGTGCTCACCTGTTGTATTAGTGAAGAAGAAAGATGGTAGCACGAGATTTTGTGTGGACTATAGGCGTCTCAATGATGTCACTAAGAAGGACAGTTACCCGTTACCTCGAATCGACGACACTTTGGATACCTTGAGTGGCATGAAATGGTTCTCGACCCTAGACCTGAAATCTGGATACTGGCAAGTAGAAATTCACCCAAAAGACAAGGAGAAGACAGCTTTCTCGACTGGTAAAGGTTTATGGCAATTCAACGTCATGCCCTTCGGATTGTGCAACGCACCTGCCACATTTGAGCGACTCATGGAGTGTGTACTGGCAGGCTTAGTTGGAGAGGCTTGCTTAGTCTATTTAGACGACGTCATCATTGTCGGCCGTGACTTCGAGGACCATTTGCGAAACTTGGAGCGTGTTTTCGTCAAAATAGAGGGAGCTAAATTAAAGTTGAACCCGAAAAAGTGTCGTTTATTCAGGAATAAGGTCAATTATCTCGGCCATGTAATCTCTAGTGACGGAATTCAGACAGACCCGGAAAAACTGGAAGCAGTTCAAAAATGGCCTACCCCTAAGGATAAAACCGAAGTACGGGCATTCCTCGGCCTATGTTCATACTACAGGCGTTTTGTTAAGGGATTCTCAGAGATAGCCAAGCCATTACATCGGCTGACAGAAGATAAACGACAATTTAGTTGGGATGAAACTTGTGAAGATTCTTTTCAGAAACTGAAGAAACATCTGTGTGAAACACCAATCCTGGGGTATCCACAAAGTGAAGGTCAGTTTATAGTTGACACGGATGCAAGTAACACGGCCATTGGAGGGGTGTTATCACAAAAACAGGGTGAGAGAGAAGTTGTTATAGCATATTTCAGCAAATCTTTATCCAAGCCAGAAAGAAACTACTGTGTAACAAGAAGAGAACTCTTGGCTGTTGTAAAGACGCTGCAACATTTCAACAAATATCTCATCGGCAGACAGTTTTTGCTGCGAACTGATCACGCAGCCTTGAAGTGGCTACTGCAATTTAAGAATCCAGAAGGTCAAGTAGCTAGATGGATTGAACAGCTCCAGGAGTATGACTTCAAGACGGAACACCGCAGCGGAAAGACACATGGGAATGCCGATGCACTCTCACGAAGGCCGTGTCCGGAAGACTGCAAACATTGTGTTAAGCAAGAATCTAATGAAGTCACATTGAAGCTAACGAGAACAAGTCCTTTGGGTCTCTGGGAGAGTGATTCTATGAGGGACGCTCAAGAAAAAGATGACGATATTCGGCACATCATCGCATGGAAGAAACGGGGTGACGTAAAACCAACCTGGAGTGAGGTTGCACCCACTGGCGCTGTCACTAAGGCGTACTGGGCGCAATGGGACAGTCTGATACTTCAAAATGGAATACTCTACCGGAAATGGGAGAAGACTAACGGCAGAGAGTTCCATCTTCAGATAATTGTCCCGAGAACGAGAGTACCAGATGTTCTCCGTGAAATACATGATGGCGTATCAGGAGGTCATCTAGGTGTCAAGAGGACGTTAACAAAAGTGCGAGAACGGTTCTACTGGTTACATTGTCGAGATGATGTACAGGATTGGTGCCGCAAGTGTACTACTTGCGCTGCTGTAAAAGGACCACAGACCAGGAGCCGTGGGAACCTGCGATTGTATAACGTCGGTGCACCGTGGGAACGAATTGCAGTGGACGTCGCTGGGCCATTTCCTGTAACGGATTCGGGAAACAAGTACTTTATGGTCGTCATTGACTACTTCACCAAATGGCCAGAAGTGTTCGCCATACCTAACCAAGAAGCTACAACAGTCGCTTCTAAGTTAGTCGAAGAAGTGATATGTCGTTTTGGTGTGCCTCTAGAAATCCATTCTGATCAGGGCAGGAACTTCGAATCGCAAGTTTTCCAGGAAGTGTGCAGGATTTTGGGCATGCATAAGACGAGGACCACCGCGTATCATCCACAGTCTGATGGAATGGTTGAGAGATTTAACCAGACCCTTGAGAGGCATTTGGCGAAATTAGTCGACGACAATCAAAAGGATTGGGACAAGTATATACCACTCTTCCTTCTGTCGTACCGAACCGCCGAGCATGAGAGCATAAAAGCTACCCCGGCGTATGTCAATTTCGGTAGAGAACTACGAATACCAGTAGATCTATTGACAGGGGGGTCACCGGAAGAACCAGAGACCGTACAAGACTACGTCTGCAATTTAAGGGACAAAATGCGTTATATACACGCCTTGGTTCGGGAAAATGGGTTACAGTCAAGTGAGAACATGAAAACTAGATACGACCGGAAATCGAACACGAGCGGCCTTGAGGAAGGGTCACTGGTGTGGCTGCATAACCCAACTCGCCGGAAAGGAAAATCTCCAAAGTTGCAGACCCAGTGGGACGGACCATACAAAGTGGTTACCCGAATGAACGATGTGACTTATAGGATTCAGAAGCAACCAAGAGGGACATTCAAAGTAGTGCACATAGACCGTCTGGCGCGATACCATGGTAGTAACAACGATGCTCGGGACGAGCATCTTTAAGAGGGGAGTAGTGTTACGAACGTACAAAGTCACGTGAAACCCTCTACTCAACACTAGATGGCGTTAGAGGTACTGTTGTGAAATTATAAAACTGGAAGTATCTCGAAAACCGCGGCGCGCGAGCGTGAGAAATGAGTCATCTTTCCGGAAGCGTCCAAATCGGTCGATGACGTTCGCGCCTTTTGGAAACGTTCCAGAAAGGAACTTTCTGGAATGGTCTCGGACTCGACTCGGCCTATATAAATAGCCGCAGGGAGGCGAGCGAGTTCAGTTCAGTTTGAGCTACCTTCGAGGCGACTTCGAAGCGACAACCAGCGATACAAGGGAAACCTTCTACTTGGCTACGACCTAGGACATCGTTAGTGCTTAGTGATTGGACCTAGTGCTTTGTGTTGGACCTAGTGTTAGTTCAATAAAGTCTTCAAAGAGTCAGCAGGTTTTTCTCTCCAAATTCCTCGAACCCTAGCACGTAACAATATATAAAATTTTATATGTAAAAAAATTACTTTTATGCTGACCTTACTATAATTTCTATAACTAATTCATTTATAACAATGAAATATATTTAAACTTGTCAAATTTAATACAAACTTAATTATTAAATTAGAATAAAATAAAAGTTTTTTTAGTTTACGGTATAACTGTTTATATTATTACTCTGTTTTTTTTAAAAAAGAACTTAAAGGATGGCGATAAATTTTGGTACAGGGGAAAACCACGGTTGTATTTGAGATTTTTTAAGTATTTAAAGATTTTTTTTTGCAAAAAACTTAGTATATATTGTTTTGCATGAAAATGTATTTTTTTAATTTGATTAGGTTAACCAAGCCTTTGAATTTATATAGGACATAGTCTTGTATATTATGTGAATATATTTTTTTTTTACTATAACATGGCCGGATTTTGCAGTCAGGCTTTCTGTCCTAAAGGTTCGTCCATTTCAAATTCTTTTTCCCAACTTTCATCTGAATTCGCGCTCGCGTCATCTTTCACTTCTTTATCTCCGAAATAATCTTCTACCAAATTGTTACCACATTCGTCTGATTTTGCTTGTCTTTTAGGTGAACGGCCATTTTTGTTTTTCTTCTCTATTGTATTGTTCAATTCGTCTTTGAGTGTTTGTGGTTTATCAGCATTATTATTGATTAAATCTTTTGATGATGAGCGTCTGTTTATCTTCTTCTGTGTGATTTCTTTTTCATATTCTTCTAGAAGTAGGATCTGTTGTTCTTCTGTGAGTTCAACGTCATGTGGGAATTCTTCTGTAATAGACGATACTACTTAATTTAGTATACTTTAGTAGACGATTCTACGCAGATTATTGGATAAATTAAAAAAAAAGTGCAAGAGCTAATATTTTTTAAATTTACGCTTTATTTATCAATTTTAACTTATTTATCATTAACTTTATTGATCAATTTTATTAACTTTAATTATCAATTTTCTTTTGTCGGCCATAGATAACTTAACACGTTGCATGCTACCATGTTTTTTTTTCTTATAGAATAGCGGGTGTTTCCCGTTGGGTCGTCCGGACTATCGATCAATCGCCCTATTGGCATTTTTTTCAAATGGGCCGATTAAATAGCAATAAACTCCCATTGGTTCCGATTGATTTTTTTATCAATCAGCACAATGAAGAAAAATTGTCCAATTAAATACATCCATTAGGTCAATCGTTCCAAACAACACACACCCAGACTTTCCTACCTAGTAACTTTTAACAGTAGGTACAAAATATTGACTATTTGTGTAAAGTGCCACTGTGGTTACACTTGTATAAATACGTTTTATCGTCCCTTCTATTCTCTTGAAAAAAAAAAAACCAACAATATATATTACTACAAGTATCACTGCAGTGGAAACCAACGGTTATAACTCACCTTCTTCCCATTGTACAATCTCCTCTTCTTTTTCATACGTTTCCTCAAGACCAGAGAGAACTTTCTTCGGACTTCTGCAAAGAAAAATTAAATAATATTTAATTTCTCTTCAAGTCCTACATCGAAACACTGTCTTTTTAAAGTTTAAATTGTCTACATTTTTGGTATACAATATACAGAACCGCTTAGTACGACATACCGGTTATAGTGACCAAAATCATATACGCGGCTAAACGCTATATGACTACTTTTTATGCAATGTCGAATGTTACGACTATTATTACCTTTTTATGTTGTTATAACTGGTTTTGATTGTAGATTTAATATAATATTAAATAAAATAAGTCTATTTAGCTTGTAAATGGCTAATTAAAAAATGTGATTTGATTGTGAAGTAGAGGAGGAATAGAAAATAGGATTTACGCATTTGGGCATTATGACCATAACTTAATATAGGCCAAAAAGATTCTTATATGGCAATTTTATTAGATATATTTTATGTTTAATGTGTAAAGTATTTTATATTTTATTATCAAAATAATAAGGTTTTAATTTTCATTTAATTTTGGGATAGGAATAGGTAGAGGAATAGAGTAATAAACATTTTCCTAACTAAATAAAACTTTATGAGATAAAAAATGGTATATTTAATAAAAAAAAAGACATTACAAAAATATTTATATGTGATAAATGAATTAAAACTATAGAAGATACAAATTGTCTCAATTTAAAAATAATAAAAATGGACAATTTTTTTTCTGTAATTTTTATTTAGTACTTTAAATGTATTGAAACAAGTAATCGATGACTTTTTTTATTGTTTTTTTTTCTGTCAGAATATATGATCTACTTGATTATGATATTTCAGAGCTAAGATATAAAAAGCAAAACAAACACAAAAAGCAGAAGTAAAAATAACGACATATGACGCCCTCATCGAATAACCCCGTAACAGAAAAAATCAAATTGTTCAGGAGAAGTAACAAACCGTATTTCTTTAATAACTTCATCAATAATTATTGTACAAGAATCTTTTATATACCAAAACAAAGATAATTTTTATAACTTCATTGTATTTCATTTTCATTCATATATTCCGGACGTATTCTGTGCTGTGGAGGAAAAATTATAATACCGGAACTAAAAAAAATCTGTTTCAATAATGACTTTTTATCTCCGTAATTAACATTAAGGAAAATATAAAAAAAAATCACAACGTGTAATAGGACCTTTAGATGCTGAATACTACGGAAAAGCAAAAACCCAGTAAGAGTGCATTATGGGATTATTCGTTGGGGGCGTCGATACAATGCTTTTAAAAGTTAATGATTTAACACATTCAGTGATACTAAAATACTGTTTTATTTTTTATTTTAATGAGTATAAAAAAATCTATGTGGCATTTAAGGTGTTGATTTTTTCACAGAATATTTATACCGTTTTTTGTACGGTACACTACTTACTGTTGTATTGGCGTTTGTAGAGGTAAATTGGCCAAAACGGGGTCGGCAGTGACAGACTCTACAGGTTGTTTGCGAGACGCAGCAGCCAAACGGTCTTGCAGTAACGCCACACGGAATAGATACCTATTAAGAAAAGAAAAAAAGAAAGTTAAATGGATGATATTTATAAGTTTGGTTTACACTGCGGTAACGTTTATAAAATATTGTTATCAGTGTCAATCTTTATGAAAAACTAAAATGGCAAAATTTTTTGTATTAACAAATTTGTCGCACGCAAAATCATTGTATCATCATCATCATCATCAGCTCACTATACATCCCCACTGAGGGGCTGGGAGCCTACACTAAGTTAGGGGTGATTAGGCCATAGTCAACCACTGGCTAAGTGCGGGTTGACTTCACACATATCATTGAATTTCTTCTCAGATATGTGCAGCATCACGATGTTTTCCATCACCGTAAGAACGTCGGATAAATGTACATATGTAAATTGAAACACACTGGTACATGGCGGGATTCGAACCCAGGACCTTCGGATTGCAAGTCAAGTGCTCAACCCCTGAGCTACCGACGCTCTTAAATCATTGTATGGAACGAGTTAATTCAGCCGTAAAAACCTTATGTTACTTAATACTCCTGAACTCTAATAAAAATGGAAATTTAGATCAGCTGACTGCAATGGAAAGATACAAATCAAATGAAAAAATCGTCAAAATCTTATTTACGCTTCATAATGTTATCTAACAAAAATGTTCCCTCACATAAAAGATAAAAAAAACATGTTCCCTACCTTTCCCAAAACTCATTAAAAGATACAGCATCCGGTACCAACTTCACATACTGTTCTTTCAGTATCGGATTAGCTTCTAACCGCTTGACTGCCGTATGAGGCAAGATCAGACCTGGCGTATCATTCTCTGTACTCTCACGCCACGCTTCAAACTCAGCGCTATCCACTGGCACAATATATGTCGCATCCACACGCTGCAGTGCTTCTAGTTCTTTCTAAAATGTATAAATAGAACTTATGAAAATATCACGTGTGTATACAAAATAGAAAAATGTATATACACATCTTGATGACCTTGAAATGGATAACATAATTTAAAACATATAATTTTTTTCAATCTGGACATCTTTATATAGGTGAAAATTTAATGTACCCGATGTACATCTATATATATAAAAGATAATCGTGTTAGTTACACTATTTATAACTCAAGAACGGCTGAATCGATTTGACTGAAAATTGGTGGGCAGGTAGCTTAGAACCAGGAAACGGACATAGGATAATTTTTACCCCGTTTTCTATTTTTTATTCCGCGCGGACGGTGTCGCGGATAAAAGCTAGTTTATAATGTACCCGACGTGCAAATTTTAAAGTCGGGAACAAAAGTGTGTATAATATTAACCTTTATGAAAAATATAGCCAAAATGCGGCTAGCGTCAGAGGTATGTTTATAAAAGAGTGGAGGTCAAAGTGTTAAGCTAACCTTGTATGTAGACAGCATTGTTGTATCACCTGATGACAGTATCACCTCGGTATCATCTTCATCATCCGGCTCCGGATTTAGAACTATATTAAATTGCTCTGGAAATATAATTTGTATGTCCCTCTTTTTTTTATACATATCTATATACTAGCTTACGTCCTTAAAATACGTACGATCTATTTCAAAATGTAATAACTATTCTAATTTATTGCATCAGATTGCATAAATGTTTTTGTTTTATATCGGCGACTGATACGTGTGTATTGCACACTGTGCAAATCAGCTCTGTACCGATACACAAATTCAGGTCACATAGATTGAACCGTTGAGCTGCGGCTCAACAATTAAATTGACAGCTTATCGCGACCAGCTATAACTATGTGAGTCGTAACTCACAGTTCGCAGCTCGAAACGAAAATCTTAACTCTATGCATGTACAACTTGAGTTAAACTGCGAGTAGATTCTGATCTGCATCACAAATGAACCGTGAGCTGATCTGCAGGTCATCAATTTTAGTTGAGATACACATGACTACGGCAACTAAGAATGACTCATTCGAAGGTCACAGTTGCAATAAATGTTGCCCGCTATCTTGCGCAGTGGTATATCGGTTTGTTGAATCGAAAATTTCATATTCGGTTCACGATTAGATTTAATATAAAAGATTTAAAATATTTGTAAATTAATGTATAAGGGGCGCCAATACCCTAATAATAGAAGTCGAGGGTTCGAATTTCGCCATTCGACTATATTCGTAAACCATAATCTAGCACAAGCCTAGAGCTTAGTTGAATTTATACAAAAAAATATTAGTAAATTAGCTTCTGACAGCCATATTAACCGTGCTGAATTAAGAAAACCTTAATTTTACATTAAAAAAAATACGATTCAACAAACCGATATCGTAGGTACAACACTGAACAAAAGAGCTGGCAACATTATTCACAATTTTGACCTTGAATTTGACAATTTAGTTTGAGCTAGAAAAAGACTATAGTTACAGAATATTATTTAGACAAGTTTAGTCGATTTTATTTTAGAATTTGTCAACACACATTTTGATAACAAGATATTTTTATATTAATAGCAAAATCCTGTTTACTTTGCAATGCTAAAGTCAACACGATATGAAAACTTTCTTTAAAATTTTTTATTTTATTTTAAGGCAACAACTTTCAGGCACCTTTAGAACAACCTACTAAAGTATCATCAGAATCCATCTAGTTGTTAAGAAACACAATTGGGACAAACATTGATTTTTATTAATATATAGTTACGTACTATTAGTTAGAAAAAAAAAACGTTTTTTAATACTTAATAGTTTTTTCTTATAATGTTTACACTTATTATATTCACGCATGTATTTATATGTGATAAAGACAGCATTACATTCGACTTCTTTGGTTTTATGATAAAATTACAATATTAAAATAACTCACCAATAAATGTGCTGAAACTTTTCTTCACAGCATTTGCTGTGGATTCTGGCTCATCAAACTGTGGGAGATAAAATAAAGCCTTTTAAAATACATCTCAAAGACAATACAGACTACATTATATATGACATAGAGAAAGTCATCATAATGTTAAAGGGAGATTTGTCTATCTCAAATCAAGCTAAACTTAATTCTAGTTTTTTTATAGTAGAAGTTGGGAAATGAGCAAACGGTCACCTGATATCACTTAAATAGCAACTGCTTGCTGTCTACATGTGCATTATGTGAAAAGGGTACAGAAGCATTCATCATTATGAGCCTACTATAAGCCCTCACTGCGAGGCTTGTAGCCTACCCTAAGTCATAGGTTACTAAGCTGAAGTCAGACACGCTGGCCTAGTGCGAGTTGGTTAACTTCTCATATATGTTATCAATTTCTTCACAGATCTGTGCAGGTTGTAACACAATGTTTTCATTCACCATAAGAATTTCAGATAACAAATGTAAATCGAAAAACACATTGGTACATGGCGGGATTCGAATTCACAATCCGCAGATTAAGTCAAGTGCTTAATCCCTGAGCCACCAATGCTCTATAGCAGATGCATTGCATGTTTTATGCAAACATGATCTACTTCTGACTTATGAATGTGACTATGCTATAGTCAACTATGTTGACCTAAAGCTGAGTAATTGACCACATATATCTATTGGAATGTGGAAGGTATTGGAGAAGAACTATGTCCAGCAGTGGGCAAAGGCTGATAATGATGTCGATATGTTTTGATTTCATCACAGCTTCCTCAATGTTTTCCTTCACCATTAGTGATTTATTAACATACCTTGAAAGTCTTGCCCAGGGCATTAGAGGTGGAACTGAAGACATGGCTCGCCTCACATTTTACTGCTGTTCCAATCTCATCTAAATCTTTCTTCACCATAGAGTACACCTCGGCTGACTAGAATATAAAAAAAATAAACCTATAAAGTGACAGACTACTAAGTTGACTAGTCATACTTTTATTGTCATTACTGAAATTATCTTTGGATAGACAGAGTCACCAATGTGTCAATACAAGTGTGACAACAATCAAAACTCACATTAAACAAATGAGAACTTAGCTCATTCAGTGATACTTCTCAGGCAAGTAAACTTACATAGAATAAATTATTGAAGTAGCAATGAATGTGTTAACAGAGAATAATTTCCTTGTACGTTTTTTAATAAACCTACAACTTTGTTATTTATTCACATAAAATAGACCCGTGAACTTTCAACAAATGTTATGCAGGCCAGTGTCTAAATACGTAAAACCCAGTAAAAATAAAAATTAAGACCGACCGAGAAATTAATGCTGTAAAATTAACAAAAAATACACAACTTTACATTAGGAAATAATTATGTACAAACAAATGTATGTATAAATATGTATTAAAATAATTAAAAAATATGCATAAAAATCATAATTATGAAAAGGGTTGAGATTAGAAGGAGAGCCGAAGAAGACAGAGGTTGGATTAATGGGGGTCTACTGTATATAGTTACTTGACAGCTTTTTTCTGTTGAAAGTTTAGATGTTACAGAACTCTTTAGAAGTTAAGCTTACCTGTACATGCATTGCTTTTCTCTGTATGTAATTCTTAGTTTATTACCAATTGAAATGAATAAACTAGACCTTTATTAATAATTTAGTTTTTCTATACCTTTGTTTTGGCAGATGACAGCCATGTATCCCACCAGTTGCCAGAAGGCTTGTCATCTTGTTTTGGTGTACTTGTTGACTCTTCAGGACTGGTTTCTGTTCTAAATAAAGCACTTAAAACTTTACAAACATGAATCTTACTACTACTACAACAATTACAACAATTTAAATAACTTACTATTGTTACAAATGCGAAAGTTCAGATGGATGAATGGATGTTTGTTTGCAGGTTGCATCTTCAGAACGGCTCAATGGATCTTGATGAAATTAGGCACAGATGTAGAATATAGTCTGGGAGAACACATAGGCTACTTATAAAGTTATTTTTTTAATTCCGCATGGACGGAGTTGTGGGCAATAAACAGGTAAATAAGTTCAGTGCCACAAACATTTGAAAAAACTATAATAAATTGTGGCATGGAAGGTTAATTGGGATGTAATACAATATAATTTTTCGCTAAGAACAATACTCCAATTGTTGAGAATTTGTTATCAATATGCATATGTTTAATTTAAATGATATCGTAAAATATTTTCATAAAGTAATTTAATTTACCTTGAAAAGTATATTAGGTATGCTACCTTGGATTGGATTTTTGTAAAATTTAATTTAATCATAATCTAAGCCATTTCTATAAGATATAATATGAAATTGTCACCTTTAAAATGTTATTTTAATATTCAAAACCTTCCTAATCTCTTAAATATCGAAATGTACAATGACAAACATAAATAGCTTTGATAGGACTTTTAAGTTTCTAGACCTTCAACTAGCAGTACTAAGACTAATATACTACGATACAAATAATAACTGGTTTCTAATCAGTTAGACGATTAATTATCAAGTATTATTATTTATTTATGTAACTGTACATTTCATGGTATATTAACATCAACATGTATAAAACAAAGATTAAAGATAACAACTTACTTTTCAGCCATTACTTTAGTGTCTCCCTCGTCAAATTAATAGAAATAGAAAATGGATTTTTGCACATAAAGAATTACGTGAATATTTTTGTTATTACACGAGATTTACAATTAATTTCGACTTGACATGATTTAGTTTTGTTTGCGTTGACATAAGGTTTATTCTCATTTGCATTTATATTCACAGATAATTAAATGTCTGTTCTTTTGGACAAGCCTTTAGTGCAACTTTAGTGTTTATTATTTTAAGGCTTAATCCATTAATCTTTTAAAAAACTACTTTTTCTGTACTAAATATTTTTATTCTCAATATCTAAATAATAAAATACTTTTAAATTTTACAAGTCTGTAATAAGACTGCTAAGTAATTGTCATATGCGTATAACGTAACGGTGGCATTATCACAAGCTTGTTTTTAAAAATGATAAAGGTTCTTGTTCTCGATTTCTTAGTTAATCTACACTAAAATTATTACGAGGTGTAACCGTAATTAATATCCCCGACATAGTAACGAAAAATGAGATTTACTGATATTTTTATAGTGTGTTCATTCGAATATTGGAAATTTAAGTTATGTGGTTTAAGATAGTATCATCGTAATAAATAAGAATATCAACTGTTTTAATAAATATCATCTACAAATTATATACCTATGCTACTATTACTTTCTAGAAACGAGATTAGATGATTATTAACATACTTATAAAAAAACCTAAATGCTTAGATACCCTCTCTAGCAAACCTGATAAGAAAACCATTCACGCAGTCATTTTTTTTAATCATAAATAAGTTGTTTACTATCTTATTTCAAATAAAGTAATCTGACATTTCTTAATAATTATTTTTTGTCTATTTTCAAACGAAACATTTGTATACTATTTGAAAAAAGGAACGTTGTAATTGTGGCTTGAGGTGGGTAGGACATTTTTATTTTAAGTCGTAAAATTTCAAATGCCGGAAGTGCGTAGTAACCGCAAATAAATAAATTTTGGAAAGCGCGTCAAAGTTTTTGTGTTTTTAATAACTTGAGTTATTATTTTAAGAAGTGTAGTTAATGTGGAAATAATTTAAAAAGACTAATAGTTAAGTTTTTCTGTCAGCAATTAATCCAATGTTTTGGAGTCGACCTTTATTTTTCTAGTAATTTCGTTTCCAAACAGTTTCGATTAATTGACTACATAAAATTTAGATTAGTTTCAAACAAGTATATTTTCTATTTGCTATTAAAACAGGAAATCGTTTATAATGTGGAGTAACGACTAAGATGTTATCAGATGGAAAACGTCGACTCCAAAAATATTCAACAGCATTTGGAAGGTAAGAAATTTTCATTTAATTTTTAAACATCAATTACCAGCAACGTAAGTTATTTAAATATAAAAACAATACTCCTATTTAAAACGGAATTACACGATATTTCATTTGTCGATCAAATGGCGAATGATAATAGAAAATATATGTAATCGAAGAGCCAAAATCTTAATGACCGGACACCCGATCACGTGGTCGAGGGCTCGAATCCTATCGACTGTTGTAAAACGTTAGGTTAGTATTGTTAACCAAACAAAAAAAAGCCAAACTTAGTTACGGTTTATGCTAGACCTGGGCGATTTCTACGACGCCATGTTTTTTACCATGCCTCTGGTTTTAACAGGGTTGTGTGAGTAATTCGGCGGCTTATCAGAATTATTGCCCTACGCCCTGGGCGGTCGTAATCACGCCCAACCCTAACGCCGGCCCTGATTAAACAATGTCAATTCTCTTTGGCGAAATTTCTCTAAAAAGGAGAACAAAGTTTCGCTTCATTATTAATATTAACGTTTTGAACAATATTATCTTTCTTGAATATCACGTACACATGTGTAGAAAAGCGTAAACCAAAAGAACAACTAGGTAATTATTTTAATATATGCATTTTATTAATATGCGTTGGCGGTAGGCGGTGATCTTGTAATTTTTGCTTGTGTAATTATTCAATAAAGTATTGAAGAGGTTATTTTTGCAAATAAATCGTGTAGCTAAGCTCAGGTTCAAAGATGTTTGTGCTGAGATATGTTATAGGTATAGGAATACAGTGTTTGTTTTAAATGTATACCCGGCGAATTGGGTGCGGTTGTTTTTAAGCGCGGCATTTTAATATTTTACATAAAATTCCAATAATTTTTATGATGAACTGTGTGAAATGTATACGTTGATTAAAAAAATACGAATTGCGAAATCAGATTGCGTTTATTGCAAAAGAAAACGATACGATTCTTTTAAATTTATACACAGAAAACAGGAAAGTCTTTAATTATTTCACGTTAAAGCATTTTTTAACTATTAGTGAAATGTTAATATTTTTAATCACGGTAAATCCTACCATTTTAAATTAGATAAAGTAAAATTAAAGCATTTTAAGGAACATTTATGTGTTGGTTAACCTTACACGTATATCGTAATCTGTGTGGAGGGTTGTACAGGAATCCGAGCACTCCCATAATGTTAGTTTTTGATCAGATTTGACGTGCCTTTCTTCATGTTATTAATAAGAGTTCGCGAGGCATGCTTGAACGGCATTGGTGAGTACAGGCTGATGGGAAATTAATACTGTATTAAATTACAATAATTTAACTTAAATTTTCTTTTGTCTTTTCGAAATATTCGCATGACAGGATGATGAGATTACAGTTACCTTACGAATAATCGTCAATATAATTGAATATAAAATGTGAAAACGGAATGTGAATGGTTAATTTTCATTGGGAAGCGACAGTCGAACCGAACTGAAGATTAATTCTTATAAATTAAAGACGAAAGATTAAGACCTTTTTTAAGAAATATTTCCTGATTTGAATTTAACACTTGTGACTTATGATTGTATAATAGATAATTAATTATATTAATTAAATGAAAAACATACCGTATACTAAAATTTGAATGGATAATCCTTGGTGCATAAATAATAATACGGCAAGTGATCGACGCGGGCCTTCAAAGTTCATCGCTCAATCAGCGAGCGCCCGCGGCTGTGACGTCACGCGCGTGACGCGTCCCGCCCGCCACGAGATGGCGCTGGACGATGTTTACCAAAGCGATGTGTGTGGTAAAGATTGATAAATTAATTTCAATTGTTTATTCTCTACGTATTAATATATCGTTTAGTTCCGTTAAAATAGGATTTACAGTGATTTATGTGATATTTATTATGTACTTTACAAGTTTGCTTGAACCTTGTTTTCAAAGACATCGTAATTAGTCACGAAGGCAGTGTCTTAGTCATTATACGACTGACTTTTACATGACCATTATAAGTAACTTAATTTTGTTTGATTTTCTTAATTTATTATAACATTAAATGACGCCAATTTGTATTGGTTTTTAATTTGCGTATGTAATAAAATAGAATAGTTAACTAAATATTGTATGTAAAATCAGCTAGGAGGGATCTGCTGTTGCGAAATGTAGTGCTCAGTATTTATTGTATAGAAATATTGAACAGACATGATTGTTTCAATGCCTGATCGTTTTATCGATTGGTAGGAAAAATCGTGCTTACGAGAGTAAAGGGAGTATATTTAAAATTATTCTAGGATAAATATTCACCATTTTTTTTAAATAAAACTTCTATAAATTTTGTAGGTAGTTTATGTAAAGGTTTTTTACCTTGTCTTTAACAGTCGCTACGAATTTGCATTAATAAATATTTTGTGCAATAGATGGCGCTAGTAGACATCTTACTCTAGCGTAATGACTATTGTACTATGAATGTGTGATGTAACTAAAAGGGATAAAGTTAAGAATTTGTGTATTAGAGACAGTTTGAATTCATAGATGGACATTTCACGCTAAGAGATGATGATCAAATAAAGAAACTGATGAGTTTGAATGTGGATGGCTATAAAGGTTGAAGATCGAAGACAGTATGGATGGAATGTGCGAAAGTAGATATGCGTAAGTAGGGATTGAATTCAGATATGACGGATATAGACATGCATGGAAGAACAGTACCGACCACGTACGGATAAAAGGCAGGTTGATGATGACCCAACTGACTCGGGAAGGTAATTTTTTTCTCGATTTTGTAAGTTAGTTACATCGAGACCGCATGTAGTCTAAAAGTCTTTTTAAAAATTGAGGTATGTTTGGACAAGTATTAGTCTAGTTGTTTTTTGTCTCGCTATTCTAGAAAGTATGGTGAGCGTAGCGCACGTGGGCGCAACGTGGGTGCGTTCTCTCATCTCCGTTGTGCACATTAAATTTGATTGTGCCCACAACCTGCGCATTCCCATACATTTAGTAATAAATAATTTCTTACTCGCTAATTCTGTTAGCATTTTAGATTTATCTTTTTATCTTAAATGTTAACGATGTTACGTCACTATTGGATTTTGCAATTACGAGGTTTTGAGGTTGGGTTAGTAGGCAGAGGAGCCTAAATATGAAGTATTCATACATATATCATAATTAGTTTCATAATAGCAAAGTCATTGGTTACTAAACTAATGACTTCGCTTATTTCTACATAGGTGATTTTTAATTAGCTTCCAAAAATAATTTTGTCTTTAATTTTCTCCTTTGTCAAAGGTCCAGTGTCAAAAATTCTAGTCATTCAATTGTATTTTGTCAGCAACTTTTACAACGTTGCGATGTTGTTTCTACTCCCACTTCCTAAATAATGGCCCATTTTTTAATACGGATCCATAAAATTGGTAAGTCTTGGTTGTCATCTGCTTGTACCAGGATCGTAAAGGCTCGGCGGCGGCGCGGTGGCAAAGAATGTCCGCCGAGGATTTATGTGTGCGCGTGCATTCAGTGACAAGTGCACAACTGTGCCACTACCTCTCTACGCGCTATGTTGTCCTGGTACTTTGCAATGGTTGACAATATATATTTTTTACTAAATACATTTAGACCTATTAAAAAAAAAACAAAAAACAAAACAATTGACACGCGTACAAAGAAAAAAAAAGAAACATTGTCTTTAGCGACTTTAGAATAAAGACAAAAATAAATTCGCACAAAATCCTGATCAATCTTGTGTTTTCACTACTTTTATAGTTAAAAACCATTTGTAATGATTTAAACTATTAATGTATTTAACTATTGAGTATTTTAGAGTTGGTTTATTTGTTTCTGGGGTTAAAAAGTTCACAATTCATAACGTAAGTCTTTCAATGTCATTAAACCTACTTCTTCCTGTAGAAAAGTAGTCTTTCTAGACTTTGTGTCCTTTGTGCCGGCGGCTACCGTAGTATTTATGCTAAAAGGCCTCGCGGCGTGGGCCCTTAATAAACAAATGACGCGAGACCCGATTTAAGGCCCCACGTCGCAATTATTTCACTATTTTCGACGCGGCCCCTGCTCGAGTAAAAGCAGCTTTTTAGCTTTATTTGAATTTTAAGTAGCAATACACTGACGGTAATAGCTTGGATGTTTTAAATACGAGCCTCAGTTTATTTTAAGATGATATATGGGCACGTTACAATGGTGGCTCTTTCAGTTTTTACTTTTTTTTTTGGTTTTAAACTTCAAACACAGGTGTTCTGTAATAATTATCTTGGGTTTCTGAACCAACATTTCCGTTACTGTTATCTCTGTTTTGTCAACAGGGATGATGATATGTTTTATACAGAGAATTCGGTCTCAGAAACGTACGGTTAGTTATTTAATGAAGTAGTAATAATTCAGAGATTTGACTGCATATGAATAGTTAAGAATGAATTTATATTTATTAAAAGTTATCAAGCAAGTTGGTAGCAGAGAGCGTGACGAGTGGAATTTCGCCGCAATTTCAATAAGGCACCGGGCACCGGGTACCGGGCACCGGCTACCGGATTTAATCTCACAATGATAAATCGCCTGCTCCATCACGCACCGACTCGTCAAAATGAACTTATTTGTCAAAGCACAGATGACAGCGCACAGATAACGAAAACAGGAAATTGAAATCTGTATCACTGGACGAAAATCTGGCGCGCCCGACGCCATCTTGGATGCTAATCGTTGTCGGTTACGATTTGAATATGGAACTCTTTATTCGTAAATGGTGGTTTGGTTTTTTTCAATCTTACCGGACAGTTGATGGATAGATTGTTTGGCAGGAAATGTAAATGGATTTGTCTAAATAAGTTTATTTTTAATACGAATGTTTTTTTCGAGGACAAAGTAAGCATAATTGCATTTTAACCTGATATATTTCAATAATAGCTGGGAAATCTTATAATATGTTGAAGGAATTACTGTTTTTTCTTTCTTTAAAAGAAATTATGCCTTAGCTTATAACACCGCTCAAGTCGAAAATTGGCGGTTTTCACATTTTAATGCCATTAGATGGAGCTGCTCATTTCGCGTCTAACCATTGGTCACGATAATTGAAAGGTAAAGAAATATAGTAAAAATGTTAAAATAGAGTAAATCGACAAAAACTAAAGAAATAATAATTTCTTAACCGCTAAATACGTATTAATTAAGAAATTACTAAAAAAATCCACAGTTTTTTTCGTCTCCTGTAAAAGTTAGCTGTTATCTAAGGAACGAAATGCAACCAGGAAAAGCTTTTTAAATATTCATTAAAGGACTTTTTTGAACTAATTTATAGAATTTGTCAGTTACATAAATAAATACTTAGGTAACTGAAAGAATTTTTATGAAAATATTTTTGATTAAATATCTTAATTTCAAATAGGTATTAAAATTCAAACTCAAGAAGCGTGTAAACGGTCTAAAAAGACATCGGAAAGACGTAAAATAAATTTGTTTTACAAAAAAAACATCCCAAGTTTGCAACTGTGAACAATAATTGACAAGGCCTGTTTAAAATTCAGTATTTATTTTGTGGAACCTTCTCGAAGTATAAATAGCATGTTTTAATCGCGGAATTAAATCAGCTGTACGGATATTAATGGCATTTTTATGGGATTTTGTGAAGCCGTGAGCGTACTTGCAACCAAGAACATTTTCTTTTTAAAGTAGTTAGTAAGTTTAGTAAAGAATTTTTTATATTTTTGAAAATATTGATATATTTACTACTTTATATAACTTAGGGGAATAATAATGTTATTGAATACACATTTCATATTCGGATGGTTTATTTGAATTGGTTTATAATATACTAAACTAAGTAATTTAATTGTAAACTTCTATAGCAATAAACGTGAAGTACGCTGCTTCGTTCTGCATTACCGCCGCATTCGTAGAAGGCACGGTAATACCAACTAAAACAAAAGCTTTACTAAACGTTACAACAAGAATATACGAAGTTTAATCTAATTTTCTCCATAAAAATAAAATAAAATAAACTCTAAACTAGTAAATGTAAACACGTAATGTAAAGAAGCTAATTGGCTAGATTTGAAATTTAATTGAGGACTTTAGATAACCATTCAACCAGCAATTATAATGTAATCGATTGGATTAGGCTATCTCAAATATTTCTCAGTTATTCCGTGAATAATGTTTTCTGGGTATGTAATTAATTGATGTAGTACAAGTTTGACTATTTTTAATTAAAATAAATTATAGTTAACCTCTGGTTAGTACATGGTGGGACCAGTCTCCGATTTAGTGAGCTTTAATTAGTGCTATCTAATTATTTAAGTCGCTCACGACCTGGAGCTGGTTAGTCCATTGATTTATACCCTGCAATGGTACGGACGTCTTTTGACCTCTACCTATATTTGGTCATATTCGAATCGCCAAGTACTTGTGTGGTATGGTATTCAACAATTCTTAAGACAATTGTCTTTTAATGGCTAATAGTTAGAATCTAATTTTGCTATTCTAGAAACTGTTTCTTCTGGAATAAAGAAAAAGGCTATGTATATGTCAAGAAAGTGTCACGAGATTCTTCTTTTACTGTAGCTGACTTGACATATCTTTCCTTACTGTCATTGCTCTTCGTCTATATATGTTTTATATATCTCCTAATAGAACCAACCACGATAGTAGCGCCTCTCTTACCAGCAAAGTTTAGCTTGTCACATTATTAGACCCAGAGTACACTAGGCGACGTAAATGGTAGATATGAATATTGTATGGTTGCGTCGCGAAGATTGAATCGTCGACGCAAGTGGTCTATTCGGTAATTACAGGCACAGCGACTATATGTCAACTGTAAAGTTTTACTCCGCCATCTTGGAAATTGCTGCAAACAGGTTGCTAACTCTCTTTGGCGATGACAGATTGAAAGGTCGGCAACGCGTTGTGTACAAACCTTCATGATATTGCATTGCTAAGTGGCGTAGCGACTTAAGTCACCGAGTTTCGAAGATTTACGTTGCCTTGTGTACGGAGGGCTTTAGTTTGTCTAATGCCCACCGGGTCAGATTACTTTATACTATGCATATGTTTTGACAGTGGAAATGAATGGTGATTTTTTTAAATAAAGGAGTATTTATTTATTTAGTTTTAAAACGTGAGAATATTTTATTTTGAACCTATAAGATGTTAATCTAAGTAAACATGTGCTTATATTAAATGCTTAAGATTTTTATTCACAATTTCTTCTCATATGTCTAAATAAAAGGTACAAATTATAAATTAAACCTTATTTGTTACACTGTAAGGTTGATTTTGTTTTATCTAAAAGTCAATGTTCTTTTTAAAAAAGCTTACAAATTAAGGACTAAGCTGTATTTACAAAAAATGTTTAATTGGTCACTAAAGAATAATGTGGATATGAATAAATTGCATAAAGATAAATTCAATGCAATTGATTACTTTATTATTAAAAAAAAATTACATATCTAACATACAACTTCTTTGACTTCAACATAAATATACGATAAATTTTGGTTAACATTTCAAAGTTTCATCACTACCTGCTAGAGCATGCACTAAAAAAAAGTGATACCACTTTCGAGCCTCATAAGATAAATGGATAATCCCTTGTTATTATTTAATATTACGTAGTCATATCCATACTTTGCAAATGTCCCCCCTCAGTTGAGGTCGCGATCAACGTTGAGATCTTTCAGGAAGGGAGAGAGCAAACAAAAAGGTCCGGTATCGGATCTAAGCACTCGATACTTATTTGTAATTAGTTCCAGGACCCGCCGCTGAGAAAAGAAATTAAAGAAAACGTGCTTTTGTACAATCAGCGTATGTATATACGCCCACATTAAGTAGAACTTTAAAGTTTTTAAAAGTTTAATGTTTTGGTTTTAACAAAATATTTTATTAATTTTTTCATATGCCGATAAGTGAGATTAAAATCGCCTTTTTTAATAATTAATTTCCAGTGTAGCTAATAAAAAATAGCGAAACCAAAATGTTTTAAACTAGAGAGGCTTTAAAACTGTAAACCGTCTCGTCTGTTGTGAAAACTAGAAATAAATCTCGAAAAGCCCAAGAACAATTAGAAGCCCGTGGTAAGAATTCCATTTGTTTCTAACTACGTAAGTTTCATTATCTCATAGGTCGTAGGTTTCATTAAGATCTGGATCTAAATGAATTTTGAAGACAATTTTCAAGTGCCTACTTTAAATGCGTCGATGACGTCACATACCACGTTTCCATTTCGAGTTATATTCGCGAAACTCCTATAATACTTGGCTGTAGCTATGGTTACGCCAAAGTGGTCGTGGTATCGGCGCGACAGGCGTGTGCTACCGGTCGCCGGTACTAAATAACACTGTCACACTAGCCTTTGCCAACACCGCCGGGATGGTGTTATGCGTAGCTGCAATAACTTCAAGCATTCTGTGTAAGGCCTAGCCTAAATCTCCTAGGTTCTAAAAGAAGTCATTGCACTAATTTCTTATATTTTTGATAGTAATAGTGTGTTAGAAATCCACAGAAAATTGTTAAATAAGCTCTGAGAATTTAAAGTTGACTTCTAGAAGTCGATTTATTGTAACGTATCGTAAAACTAATATTGTTTGGTTGCGTCTCAAGAATCGAGTAGCGCGTTGAATCGTTGACTAGAGTCGTTTATTCGGTTAGTACCGGCATATGAACTACATGTAAAGTGTGATATATTTGCTCCGCCATCTTAAAAATTGCAGCGACTTTTTTCACGACATCTTGACAAACATTACGAGCGACTGGTGATAGCGAATAAAATATCGCCGACGCGTCGTGTACGAACCTCTATGACATTGTATTGCGTAAAGGGCGTTAGCGACTAAAATCGCCTTGTTTCGAAAATTTACGTAACCTTGTGTACGATGGGCGTAATAGTCAGAATTATGACAGCTTTGACAGATGTCTTTGGGATACAAACTGTGATTCGGATCTTCATTAAGAGGTAAAATTTTGGTAATATCTTTAGGATAGCTTTATGCGATAAAGAATAATTTTAGATTAGAATGTAGTGTTGTTGTTTTTTTATATATTTATAAATCTAACAAAATTATCTTTCAAATGATACGAGATATTTCTCGTATACCATAATTTATTGCAAAGAAGTTGAGGGGATTAATCTTTAACAACGTACAATGAATTGTTTTCAGTTTATTGGCTCTGAGTGTAAGTAAATATCGATAAACAATTTGGATTTTATTGTTTAACGAAAGATTTGAATGTCAACTGGCAACCTAAAAGAATTCTATTGTTATTTAAAAATTAAACGTAACACAAATAAAATTAGTTTTATTGCATACCGTCGTCCCGCGCCTGCGCACCTTTTTGTACGATCCCTTGCCGTATTTCGGCTGCGCGCGCGCCCATTTATCTCGGCTATCATCTGAGATACGGGGGCTATCCGCATCTTTATGCGCTTGTATCAGATAGCGGGAGATACTCGCCAAAGCCCGCTGATTAGCCGATACCATTTGATAGACGCTTTTCCATTCATATTTTATAATGATCTACTTTTGGCGCGTTGCCCGCGGGCTATATACCAATAATATTGCCCGTATTTGTAAGATACGTACGTACAAAGAATTAAGATTATATGAATCAAAGAATGAATTACGGTAAAGTGAGAACATTTTTGCGACACGAGAAATACCATCTTCTCCAACTCATTATGATGGGCAAAATAGCAGGAAAGAGACGCGTTGGACGTAGGAAGAAGTCGTGGCTGAGGAACATCAGGGAGTGGACCAACATTGCCAGCGTTGAAGACCTGTTTCGCTTGGCGCAAGATAAGAAGAATTTCGCTAAGCTGACGGCCAACCTCCAATAGTGGAGAGGCACAAGAAGAAGAAGAAGAAGAGAACATAAAAAAACATATTCATTGGCTTTCTTTTTCCAATAAATCACATATTAGATTGTCATCTCTTTTCCTTTCTTCAATCGATGAAAGTAGTTATTTCTTTCACATTAAAAGCTTGACAGAAGATCTTCAGAAGGACAAGGACATAGGTCTGAAATACTTCAAAAGTTTTTTCCACGTACGAATGACGAAAGACGCTTGCGAATTAGTTCAGCACATTATGGTCAATACTATTTTTAAAACTGTGTATTTATAAATGAACACAAATAAATCTGAAAAAAAATGTCAATCTTCATCGAAAGCCTGTGTGGTCTACATAAGTTGACAAACACCACTAAACACAGACAGTCGGTAAACGGGACCACTTTAAAAACGCTTATCCCTCTCGATCTACAGGTTAATACGCTCTCAATCTCATCTTGAGTCGATATCAATTGAGTCTGGATTGACGGGGACAATCAAAGTACAATTAATTAGGCGGAACGCACAATGCCCGGTTACTACTACACGGCTACTTTAGGGATTAAGATAGCGCGTGTTCTAATAATGTTTATTGTAAGTAACCTTGATATACAGGATGTTATTAGTTTGTTTTGATTTAAAAAAGCGTCGTCGGTAAATTTTAAAAATTCAACTTCGAGTTATATAAATGGTTTTATTTGGCGTTGTACGTTTTTGTAACAAGGAAATCTACTGTTGTACTTATCTTTGATTTCTGAGACCAAAATCTCTGTATAAAACATATCGTCATCCCTGTAATTAATTACCTTTGATAAAACAGATATAACATTATGATTCAAACGGGGATTTTGGTCTCAAAAACCCACGATTACACGAATTAAAATATTATAAGATTATAACAAATATTTATTTTAAATCTTATCTTCTGTTTGTATGTTTATCAATATTTGACATAGTTGTAACAACAATTTTCAACTTACACTTACCGAAATTCATTGCGATTAAATTATCATAATTTGAACATAAATTCGGTGGCCATAATTCAAGATTGAATCAGTCAGTACGAAGCTTGTGATGTCAGGACATCGGCTATATATTGCGGTGGCCGGTGGCCTGTCGCGACATCGCTTTGTGGCCACACCGCACCGCCATGGCCATATGTATGCCCGCCAATTATATGCTTAAACTATATTTTACGCTTTAAGTTTATTGTTGGATAGTGATAAGGTTAGTGTTTTGTTTTTTTAAATTACTAGTATTAGTTATATTACTTTGATCAAAATGCTTTTTAGCGTCCACGCAAATTCTTTATTTCATTTATAGTGGACTATCTGTCGCCCCCCGACTCTGTCCGCGCGGAATAAAAAAAAAACATAAAAAGTAGTCTATA
Organism: Papilio machaon; assembly: GCF_912999745.1. Taxonomy (NCBI): domain Eukaryota; kingdom Metazoa; phylum Arthropoda; class Insecta; order Lepidoptera; family Papilionidae; genus Papilio; species Papilio machaon. Next base: position 2,265,709 of record NC_060011.1, read on the forward strand.
TGTTCTTCCAGAGTATGTTCTACATCTGTGCCAAATTTCGTTAAGATTCGTTGAGCCGTTCTGGAGATACCTTCAAACAAACATCCATACATCTAAACATTCGCATCTTCTATATATATAAAAGAAAGTCGTGTTAGTTACACTATTTATAACTCAAGATCGGTCGAACTGATTTAGCTGAAAATTGATGGGGAGGTGGCTTAGAACTAGGAGACGGACATAGGAACTTTTATATCTAGTGTGCATTTTTTTTATTCCGCGCGGACGGAGTCGCGGGTAAAAGCTAGTTTATAATATAAGTAAGATTACCCTTGATTACCTCAATTCAATTATTTATAGCTCTCCCTTTGTCTTAAATAAAATTTTCCTTGTTAAACACAATGGGAATTTACTAATTTTTTTTTTTAGAAAGACACGCTACAATTTAGTGAAAATCTGCAAAATATTTGTACTTCTAGATGATGCTAACCGAACCTCTTACCGTCACATCCACTATCTATTGTCATGTGGATGCGCAAACGCATCCGTTGTAGTACACGGCGTCTAGCCGCCGGAAGTAATTATGCAATAAATCGCCGGCGCGCGCGCAACCGCCGTGCATTTGCATACGTTTAGTCTTGCATCCCCGCCGACTCTACTGACGGACATTACTTATTGTACGGTAGCATTATGGCGACCATTTCAGATTATAAAACCAGAGTACGCTTCTGTTGATATACAAAAGACGGAATTTATATTTGTATTTTATAATTGACTACCAAATAAACCTTATAATGTATATCCTAGCCTCCTAGCAGTGGAAGAGTCTATATCAACATAAGTTTTTAAACGAATGGTCCCCTTCGACCGGTGCAATACCACGAACAACCAGAAGATATCGTCAAGTGGAAGTAATTTCGCGGTTTGTTCCGATCCGATTTAATTTTACGCTCCTTTTCTAATAAGGAAAGGATGGAAAAGGCAAATTAAATTCATTTAACACTCAAGTGATGCGCTTACTTTTTTGACGGCTTATTGATATAAAATAATATGACGATGTTTACGAAAGAACAGTTTTTATAAGATCACTTTTCTGATAAATTACAATTTCCTTCATTGCGTTGCAAGATTTTGTCTTAATTTGTTAACATGTTGTATTGTGAATTAAAATTAGGAGTATATTAACAATTTTGCACGTTACGCACACGGGGCGTGTATAGTCGGATAATAAATGACGCACAGGTTAGAGCCGGGGGCTTCATTTAGCCGACGGTCGCGATATCGGCACGCAGATATCGCTGATAGTGGCCGGAGATAAATATAATAATGACGCGCACAGCCGTCGGCGCAGCGCGCGCAATGAAAATGTTGTCAATTCCAGCCGAAGGAGTACACAACCTTTTTTTTGGCTGCTGCTTAAAGTAGTATATTGACGTAGATTTGTTATATCGTCTTACTTATTGTAATATAAATTAATAAAAAAATGTGAGCCGTCATGGGACGCCTGGCAGATGTGAAACATCGTGTATGTACAAGTAATATGCATAAAAAATAATATTATTAAAATAAAATATATATATATACACCTCAGTATAGCGTGGCGACCCGTCGCCACACCGTACACTCTACTACACATAAAATATATATATGTATACCTTAGTATAGCAAGCGGCAAGCGTCTCCACGCCAACAATTCGGTTTACAAATGAGCCTATAGATGATTCACATCAATAATCAAAATCAAGTACAATAATAATAGCCTAATGGTTTAGGGTAAGGATCTAGAGGTCCAGGATTCGTATTCGACTATTATTATGAACTGTATCCTACCACAAATTACGATATTACTCGTAATATTTATATGAAGTATTAGTAAATTAACAAGAATTTGCTAATATTTTTAGAAAACTACATCAAAATAGTACTAGTTCAAGTACTTTTTCGATCAAGCTGACATCTGTTGATTAATGTTATGAAAATCGTCTATTAATCTTCTTTCGTAAATGTATTAGCATATTATCTTAATAGAAGTAAAATATCGTTCGTCTTCACTAACTAGAGTTCAGTTTAAATTAGCTTTCGCTGTAGCAAGGTAGGGAATCTGTACGCCTATTAACATAGAAGGGATGCTGGATGCACTCGAGGTTTTCACTTAAAAGCCTACAGACGACAAACCCGCGGCGAATAACCCGCGCGTCATTGTGCGCGTTTCCATTTCCCGTTACTTTAATTTTTAATCTTACTTTTTACTTGTTAAATGCAAAAGTTTAGATGGATAGATTATATCAGATGACTGCAAACTTTTCTCCAATAATTTAGACATATTGTTTGTTTTTGATATAGATAAGCGTCGATGGCTCAGGGGTTAAGCATTTGACTTGTAGGTCATGGGTTCGAATCTCACCATGTACCAATGTGTTTTTCGATTTACATATGTACATCTATCCGATTTTTTTTCTTACAGTGAAGGAAAACATCGTGTTGCAACCTGCACATATCTGATATTTTGGCAAGCACCAAGCACTGGGCCAGCGTGGTTTACTATAGCTTAGTCACCTCTAACTTAGTAGATCCGAGCCCCTCGTTGGGGACGTATCGTGAGATGATGATGATAGTTGACGTGTCGTATGAGTTTAATGGAAACCAACAACTATCGCTGTAATTAGGGCTCCATTGACAGGCTATCCTATTTAATTGGTTTGGAATGTGAGGAAAATGGATAAATTTACCGTCCCGATGTTTGTCGTGATAAAATGATTATATAAGTCCTTAGGAAATGTAAGTTCTATAAAATCTGAAACACTTTAAGTGCATTTATTAATTCCTTATTAAGTAAACATTCTGCTATGAAATATTGTGAAATGTTGTAGCATTATTTTATATATTCTGATAAAACAAATGATGGTGACGAACAAAAAAAAAACAAATCAGTTTTGAATGAAAACATAGTTTAATTTCTAATTTTTATGTAAGACAAGCTATTGCTTTCGACTAATAAATAATTAATGACTAAAATAATCCTACTAATATGATTTTATATAATAAGGTTAAATTTGCATTCAATATAATATTTGCATGCCATACGTGGCAGAATATGTTTGTTCGTCTAATCATGTAACACCATTTGTACCATATTCTGGCAAATAAATTGATTATTATTATTATTATTATTCACCGCGCGGAATTAAAAAAATCTAGTATTAAATATACTCTACTCTTATATCATCCGTGGATTGTGTGTGTGTGTGTGTCGCTTAGCAAAAGTATTTTTCTTAGGAGCTAATTCAGTGCAAAGAAACAAGCAATCAAATGTTTCTTTTTTATAATACTAGAGCATAGACAATATAGACAAGGGGCAAACAAGCAAAGGGAACAAAGTGATCATTGTCGCCCATGGACATGTTTAACTAGAACAGTTGCTGCATTACCTTTGATAAAGAGGGACTTGTTGAAGTCGCACTGGTTAAAATTTTTTAAACGTAATAAGGGAGCAGATTTAATAATTGATTAATCATAAAAGTACATAGAATAAAGGGAAGTGTTATTTATTTTTTTCCTCCAATAATGAAATTCACACGACCCATTGGATACGAGTGGCCAGTAATAAATAAATTATTTAAATTCTACCACAAATGGTATTAAAATTTTACGATCACTTATATTCATTCTCGAATCTTTCACTCTTCATCCGAGTAGTATTTTATCTTGATGCAAATCAGTGGAAGTCGACTTTAAGGTGATATTGAGAGTTACGATGTCGTTGATGTCTTTTTTAAGGCATTGATAATGTTTATGTTATCACTGGTGACTGCATGTTTTGTCAATTTATTAGGATAAATCTTCGTGAGTTTTTATTGCCCCAACTTTTGTTTGGGATGACAATTTGTTTTTGCATTGGTGTTTTGATATTTATAGCCACGGTTGTAAACAAACTTTATAACAAAAGTCTAAGTTATACCCATTCCCACCGAAGCACTCCAGTCTACCCAATGATATTGGTGACTAGTCCTTAGTCAACAAGCTGACTTCTCAGATATCTTTAAATTTCGCAGATATGTACAAATAAAAACTTGAAATATTTTATTGCCTTTTTGGGAAAAAGACGGCTGCCATGATTATAAAGAGAAACGATTCGATTGTTTGTTTGTAATGAATAAGCGCCGAAATTACTGAATTACTGATGTGATTTTTTTTTTTCACTGTTGGCAAGCTATACTATCTCCAGGTGCTATAGGCTAAATTTATTACAAATGATTAAAGCATTTAACTGTTTTGTGTGTACAATTTAAATGTCCTTGAATATTTGAGAAAAAGATAGACACTCTATTGATACTGTCACTTTTACTTGTCTTGAATATGAATAAAAAAAAAGTAATTTTTCAGAAACTTGTGTGGAATATCGAAGTTTGTAATGTGGTTGAATATTGTTGCTAGCTAGGGGTGGTCTGACGATTTTTTTTTTTTTTTTTATTTGAATTCGTAATTTATTTATGAGAATGATGCGACGTGTCGATTTATGAATATTAAACAGTCTCGTCTGACGCTCGTAAATTATGTATACGTTTAAAAGAGATACAAACTATGCTAGCAGTTTTTAATATGTTTATGTAATTTGTAGGATACGTATAATATGACTCTATATTAAATTTCGATGTGAAATTTGCTATCCCTTTCATTTTATTTGAATAAAACAGAGACAAAAATATGGTTTCGTATAATTTTTTTTATAAGAGATAACGAGCAGCGGGAACACCAATGTGTTCATCGACGCCCATGGACATCTGCAATACGAGAGGAATCGCAGATGCGTTGCCGGACTTTGAGATGGTGATACGCTCGCTTCTTGAATTGTTTCTGAAGTACTAATGTAGTACATTACAACTGCTTTCAGTTTAGAATAATTGTTAGGGAAATTATTATTACAAAGTGTTTTATATGTCTTGCACTTTCGAAGTCATTCGGAATACTAGTAACCAGCCAATATATGAAAGGGAAAATGATTAAATCAGGGACTTTTATTATCTCCAAAAATTATATTTGTCATGACTCATACATATGCATTACTAAGTTTTGTGCATACCTTATTTAACATTAATAAGCAACTGTAATGCTAGTTTCACACGAAGACAGAACATTGAAGCAGAGCAGTAATACTGTTTTTAAAGCTCACGCCTAGACACAATAAATTAGACAAATTGACAGTCGATGGGGATTAATAATGTATTGGAAAAACAAGAAAGCACGACATTTGGAATATCATGAGTTTCATACATTTTTGACTTGTTATACTGCATTGTCATTTGCTCTGCCTCGTTCTGATCTCATGTGAAAATGGCATTAATTTATGCTAATGTTAAGTCTGATGTACGGGATGACGCGGGGCAGGGGAGGGGAGAGGGCAGGCGAGAGGATGTCGCGATGACGCAGCGAAGGCGCGCTTTTTCTATCCGCCGTCATGCTCTGTCGATCGGGAAATAGGTTTTATGTAAATTTGTGTCGGGGTTAAGTTTTATTTTTATTTGGTATAACTGCTAGCTACATTATGAGATAGAGGTGTACATTTTTTTTAGGTATAGGATAAGATAGAGAAAGGGTCTTACAGAACCTTAGTTATCATCATCATCAAGCTACACTATACGTCTCCACTGAGGGGCTTGGAACCTACCTTAAGTTAGGGGTGATTAGGCCATAGTTAACCACGCTGGCCCAGAGCGAGTTGGTGGACTTCACACATATCATTGAATTTCTTCTCAGATATTAACGAATTTATCTTAAGAAACAGAGTTATTTTAATTTAATGAACCCAACTTAAATTACTGGCATAAGTTTTTTACTCAGTTGGAATGTCAAAATCTTTTTTTTTTCATTAAACAAAAAACTGTAGTCTTACAGTTTTGCTAATGTAAATCATAAAGAATATAGTATAAATTATAGTGGCGTAGTCATTCACTTCGTAAGTAATGAATTCAACTCGGTTCATTCATTCAGCAATTAGAAAATAGTAAAAACAGAAGTATTGAACTAATCATGCCTCACTCCACGTGCCGTACAAGATGTCCTTTTTACCCAGTTTCAGGCAACCAAAACAAACTGCTTAACGAGCCATTGTGTAGACTGTTACACGCGCATTTGTTTCCAAACATGACGACAAATCGAAATAAAAAAAAAGGATCGGACGATAATGAATCGATTGTTGATTTGGTAATCTCAGAATATATCTATACATACTCCTTTGATAATTCTGACCTACTTGGCTTTTTATGTAGTATGTTTAAATTATTTTGAATTAGGAATGTCAGTATTATTTTCTTAAGATTGAAGTATGTTATAATAAATTAATTCCGTTTATATTCTCAAATAAGTAAGATGTATAGTAATCTAAAATAACCGTTTAACTTTTATATACATATTTAATAATGATCCTGTATCAACTAAATTATATCCAATATGTTTGAGTAAGAATAAATATTTTCCGAATCAGTCTATAAGTGTATATTTGGTTTGAGAGTGATCCCATCATCAACATCTACGATTTCAAGAGGTTATGGGCCCAGAAATGCTGATATTTATATTTTTTGGAGCATTTTTTTTCCTGTTTGGAGAGCAAGAATTACAGTTGCAAACAAATTTTTCAAGATGGAGGAAGAGTGACAGTTGCAAACAAATTTGTCAAAGATCCATCTACCATTTATTGACGGTGTTGAAAATGGTGAATGCAGAGGCGGATGAAGTGATTTTTGAAGAAACGGTTCAAGAAGTGAAGAAGAGGTGACCATCGACGGTGTTGGAAAAGATGAGAGTGCAGCGGCGGATGGAAGTGGTTTGTGAAGAAACGGTTGAAATGAAGATAGAATAGAGAAGAGTTGGTGTTGATGAGTTGGTGTTGATGAGTTGGTGTTGATAAGTTGGTGTTGTTGGAGTTGTTGTTGTTGGAGTTGTTGTTGTTGGAGTTGTTGTTGTTGGAGTTGTTGGAGTTGTTGTTGTTGGATTTGTTGTTGTTGGAGTTGTTGTTGTTGGAGTAGTTGTTGTTGTTGGAGTTGTAGTTGTTGTTGTTGGAGTTGTAGTTGTTGGAGTTGTAGTTGTTGTTGTTGTTGGAGTTGTAGTTGTTGTTGTTGTTGGAGTTGTAGTTGTTGTTGTTGGAGTTGTAGTTGTTATTGAGTTGGAGTTGTTGTTGTTGGAGTTGTTGTTGTTGGAGTTGTTGTTGTTGGAGTTGTTGTTGTTGTTGTTGTTGGAGTTGTTGTTGTTGTTGTTGTTGGAGTTGTTGTTGTTGTTGTTGTTGGAGTTGTTGTTGTTGTTGTTGTTGGAGTTGTTGTTGTTGTTGTTGTTGTTGTTGGAGTTGTTGTTGTTGGAGTTGGAGTTGTTGTTGTTGGAGTTGGTGTTGTTGTTGTTGGAGTTGTTGTTGTTGTTGGAGTTGTTGTTGTTGTTGGAGTTGTTGTTGTAGAAGTTGTTGTTGTTGTTGTGTTGATGTTGTTGTGTTGTTGTTGTAGAAAGTTGTTGATGTTGTTGTTGTTGCAGAAAGTGTTAGTGTAAGGGTTGTTGATGTTGATAATTTGGTGGAGTTAATAGATTCGGGCAGTGGAAGCGTGGGTGTGAATTGATTGAATTTGTTAGTGGAGGAAATTTCTATTCTGAATTTTTCATTTATCTATTGCTCAGTTTTGGACTTGTGGTTTGACTTAATACAAGGTCAAATATTTTACAGTCCAATATATATTTTAACGGAATTCAAATGAAATTTTTAAGACACTTTTACAGAATTTTTAATATCTCCATTCTTTATTGTGTTTATCTTGTGGTTTTAGAGTTTAAGAGTTTGTGGTTTTGTTGAGAGAATGTATTACTGTTTTTTATTATTGGTGTTTTGTTGATAACTTTAAATATTTGGGTTTTATGTATTTGTCTGTTGTTATGATGTATATTCTGAGATTAAGGGGGTGTGTTGATTTGGTAATCTCAGAATATATCTATACATACTCCTTTGATAATTCTGACCTACTTGGCTTTTTATGTAGTATGTTTAAATTATTTTGAATTAGGAATGTCAGTATTATTTTCTTAAGATTGAAGTATGTTATAATAAATTAATTCCGTTTATATTCTCAAATAAGTAAGATGTATAGTAATCTAAAATAACCGTTTAACTTTTATATACATATTTAATAATGATCCTGTATCAACTAAATTATATCCAATATGTTTGAGTAAGAATAAATATTTTCCGAATCAGTCTATAAGTGTATATTTGGTTTGAGAGTGATCCCATCATCAACATCTACGATTTCAAGATCGATAAGCGAACATTTTTAAATTATTACAATCGAATTTGTTAATTTCCACAGCATATTAATTACAGTTTTCTACACTTTTCCGCGGGTTTTACAATGTGACAAAAGACGTCTATAAAATAAAGAGAAAAGTTCGACTATCGTAACTTAGCTAAGAATGTTTGAAAATATGTACAATTTTACTTATATTATAAATACAAATGTTTGGGTTGGTTGGATGATGTTTGTTAGTTACAAGTTATCTCCAAAACAGCTTCACGGATCTCGATGAAATTTGGCATAGATGTAGAATAAAATCTTGAAAAACACGTAGGCTACTAATTAAGTTTTTTTTCTGCGCACAAGGAGACGCAAACAAGGAATTTATTGAAATTAACGGCCTAACTCTATATTTGTAAAGTAATTTCTGCCAAATTTGATATTCAAACTTTAAAATAATCAGTCGTATGATTTTATATCCAATAAATAAGAAAGGATAATTTTCTGTACATATATTGTCTCCAATTATCCTTATTTCGATAGCTTTTAGATAAAAGAATGCTAAGTAAACTTAAATTGAGCATATCTTTTGCAGGCATTCTTTTAAATACTTCATTATCTTTAGCGTATCTTTTACTAGGCACTGAGAGAGCTCGATAGTAGCGGCAGCACCCAAAGAGATGCCCCTTTGATCTCACCGACCGATACATTTATTGGCAGGTTTTGCTACGCGATTGGAAAACTATCAGCTATTTAATATAGATATATTGAAATTATATTTATTAGCTTATATAAATTATAATTATTCTTATATTAGTATATTATGATTTTTTATTATATTGAAATGCCGTAGAAAAATTTAAAATTAATATTTGGGAAAACTTATTTGATAATTACTTTGTATATTTAATTTGATACTAAAACTCAATTTTTTTTAAAGTGTCGGTTTATCTGAGAAAATGTAAAGTCGAGAAACTAATGAAAATTTTTTTTTAGACTTCTTACGACTAAAAGAGATGTCAAGAGAAGGAATATTTTTTTTGTCATATATATTGTCATTATTGTAAGTTATCAAATGTTTTAAAAAAAATTATCTTTCCGCAATATGAATTTTTTATTTAAGTTGTTTTGTTCGTTATGCAAAATTAAATCAATAATACAAAACATTTAATTTATGTACGCTTTGTATCCTCCAAGATGTCTCCGAGGATTAAAATATAAAAGAACATCTCAAGCTTAATTATCACGTATTATAACAGCTTGCTAATGTATCCGTGCGGGAAGTGTGGTAACCTTACTTTTGTATATTTAGAATATCATTTTTTTGGAGATAAAAAAAACTTGTCAGTATTTGAAATCGGTAAGTTTTTTTAACTACAGTTAAGAGTAAATATTTAAGACACTAATTTTGTAATCATGTATTTGATTCTCAGGATTTAATAAAACTTTTAAATAGTAAACTTTTTGTGTATATTTTTTCGTCTTAAAATAAAATATGTGTGTCGTAAATAAATTGTATACGGAAAAAAAGTGTTCAACAGATAACTTAAGCTGTCGCGGACGTCGCAACTCGTTTTCAGCAACGTTTAAGGCAAAGTCCAGTAAACGACACGGCGGCCTCTTTTAAATGTCGATAAAAATTGTTTGGCTCGCATTCTGAACGCATTCAGAACTCCATCGCGATCTAACCACAAATATCCCTTATTCACCTTGATTATTTATATTTCATACTACGTTTTTATATGGATGGATTATGTAAAGTCGTATGTGTAAGGAGTGAATTCAGATGTGACGTATAAAGGTATTGAAGAGTATGACTGTGCCGACAATTTGAAGCGAATATGGAAGAAAGATAATGATGATCTTCTTAGTATCAAATCTAAATTTAGGGTAATATGCCCGCTTAACACATTTTCAAACTGAACTACTAATTGAACAGTGGGTAGAGTCAAAACAAATGTGTTAGGCATAATTTAGAAGGTCGACTTTTCAGTTAAAACTGAAGGTGTGTAGCCAGCTTAATGATACAAATAAGTTAAATACTCTCCGGTAAAGTGTAAGTTGTACTTCGTGCTTCTCATCCGTTTTTTTAAATTTAAAATTGTGTATTTTTAAATTGGGATTGTGGTTATTAGTTTTTCCAAAATTGTCCAAGCCAGATGTTTTATTTTATAAAAATTGCAGCACTTTTTATTCAGCACTACAGGCTTATTTACACCTTTAGTAACCAAGTATAGGATAAGATATTTGCCAGAAGTCATCTCAGGTATGTTATCGACTTTTTTATAAGAATGCAAAGACTACATTCTTATAAAAACAAGAGTTATAACAAGAGTTAACGATATAATTCTCACTTCACTAGTAACATCAGGTGTACGTGCCTTTACGATTAATTGGAAGGTAATAATTGATTCAAGAATATTTTTTATTAAATAGCTTTTCCGTTTTATATGTTTGTATTTATTTATATGTAGTATTGCTTTTTTACTTTGGTACATTATGCTATTTTGTTTATTTCAATAAGGAAATGTTAACAAAGTTAGTAACCCTTTCTCAGTAAAGCATCAAACGGAACACACTACTACACTTACTATACAAATATAAAATGTGGTAGCAGTTCCTACTTTTTCTCACAGTATGTACTAATCTTTCATAAATATATATTTAATTTTGATTAATTAAATATGAAGTGAATATTTAAAAACGTGAAAATGTTGTTTATAACATTTATCTGCTGGGCAAAGCGGAGTGTACGTCAATACATCAACATCGAGTGCGGCAAGGCAGGGGCGTGCTCGGGCGGTCCGCACTCGTAATTACAGGCGCGAGCGGCCGCGGGCCGATATATGCGCACCCCTGCCCCGCCAGCGAGCAAATTATTTAGTAATTTTAATTTTATTTGGAGTTACAACGCTAGCCGTTGGGAGGCGTCGTCGTTATTTTTTTAGAACTATTAAGTATTTGTATCATAAATATTTGTTTATTTTAAATTTTGCATTATGACAAACATGCTACTGATGAAGTCTGATTAACTTATAGAATGATCTGATTTTTCAGGAAACTTGTTTGAGATCATTATTATAACGTTTAAAGTCTTGTGGCTAGTTTATATCTTACTTCTTACTCTTACTAATATTATAAACAAGCTTTTACCCGCGACTCCGTCCGCGCGGAATAAAAAAAAATGCACACAAGATAAAAAAAGTTCCTATGTCCGTCTTCCAGTTCTAAGCTACCTCCCCATCAATTTTCAGCTAAATCAGTTCGACCGATCTTGAGTAATAAATATTAAATAGTGTAACTAACACGACTTTCTTTTATATATATAGATAGATGCGAAAATTTAGATGGATGGATCGATGAATGTTTGTTTGAAGGTATCACCAGAACGGCTGAATAGATCTCGTTGAAATTTGGTATAGACGTAGAATGTATTCTAGAAGAACACATAGGCTACTAATTAAGTTTTTTTTCATTCCGCTCGGACGGAGTCGTAGGCGACAACTAGTAGATGATAATTGAATAGGCTTGGATTGATCTGAAAGTTTCTTCGCAAATGTGACTTGTGATATATTAGTGCAGAGATTTTACTATCCTTTCTATTAGGTTACTTGTCGTAAGTATGCGCAAAATTAATGCTAGTCGTGATGTTGCAGTAAAACTATGAAAAAATACTGATACGAGTAAGTCTGTTTGTTGCTTTCCACTGTTATTTTTGTATTTATAACAGCAATTTTTGGATTTGTTCCTAGTTGTTTAGCGTATTAGGCTATGTTTAATCGCGCCTAGAATTTTGGTAGTCATTCAGCATCTGATGTTATTCTTGAAAATAAGTCGTATTATTTTGTTTATTTATAAATATCAGCATTAAGTGAATATGTGCATGTTCCAGTATTTTATTTGTTGGGATGTGTAAAAATAAATAACTCATAGTTTTTTTTTCTAATATAACTTTTATTGTTCCTTATAAATTTTCTTACAATCAGGAAGATTATCGCAAAGCGAACGCATTGGTAAGTACACAATTATAAACATACACTAAAAATTAAAGAACTAAAAAAAAACTTTTAGTACAAATAACTAACTATGAGATATTTTTGAAAACTAAGATTTTTATACAGGTAAAACGTAAGAGTTATAGTTTTTTTGAAAATAAAAGCAAAGACAAAAAATAAAAATACAACTTGCCTATATCTACAACCTTTATGGAAGAGCTTAATTTTTAATAACTTTTTTTGTAATTTTTTCTACGAAATATACAAAAAAAAAAAATAGGTACAAATAAATAATGTTTTACATAGGAAACGTTTTAACCACACGGGCAATCATTTTAGACAATTATTTATAAGAGAATATTTAAGGATGATTAAGCACCAGTCATATATCGTTTATAACTTTCACAATAATAATAGTCAAATGAACACTGCCTCTTATGTGGTATAGACTAAGAGCGCAGTTTCATTAATGAATAACTCGGTCGTTATAAAGCATGCGTGGTGCGAGAAATGCCTTATATCACGTATATAGTGCTCGTGTATGAGAACTTTTTTATTATACTTTAGTGCCCGAATGCATTTTGTAATAATCTTTACTTTTTCGCGCACTGTACTCCTCAAATGAGTCCCCGCATGCTGTATAACGACCGAGTTATCGACTAATTAAATTACGCCCTTATGTAGTCACTAACAAAAAATTTGTATCTAAACAAACTGACTTTGATAAACATCTTGTATACAAAATATACTTTTTTTTAAAGTTATCGGGAAACTAATCTGTAGAATCATTATATCATTATATGTACGTGAAGCGAAAAGTTTAATGCCTTTTTGACTAAAGAACCCTAATAAAGTTCGGAATTAAAGTATTAATGGTCGAATTTCGAACAATGGGCAGCCAAGAGTTATATTTTTTGTGCGTTTTCAAAAAGGCCAGTTTGTTTAGACTTATTTTTGTTTGTTTTTTTATTACCAATCAATTAGTCTAAAACCACAACACGTCAACAAATTCAATACAATTAATCTATAGTTACAAGGTTTTTCATCACACAAATAAATCAATAAACACAAAAAACATATCAATACATTGGATTCAATAGGATAATATGCTGCGAGTAAAAAGAAAAAAAAAATAACCGTAGAATTCCACTGTCGACATTTGTATTAATATATTGCCTTTTATACTCTTTGAGAGACTAAAATATGCAATACAAATACTACAGCAATGGAAATCCACACTAACCAGTCTTTAACAATTTTCATTCGATCTTTCTTTTAATGTTTATAACAAATTAATTAACAAACATATTTTTTTTATTTATCATCTCGACATTATTATAAAAAATTTAGTATTTACATTACTATGTTAAGTGGAAAGGCACTGAAAAGTTGTCACATGTTTTTACTAATTCGAAAAAGAAAAAAAATTGCAAAAAATTTCAAGCAGTGTCAAAAAAATACATTTTTAAAACATCATGAATTTTCCAGAAAACTTGTATAAATATGTTAAAACTCTTTGTATTTCTTTACCTACATTATAAAAGAAAACGAAATTAAAAACAAAAAGGCTACAATTTGCTACACATGCGGAGGAATATGATTTTTTAAAAACAAAAAAAAAACGTAAATTAACAAAAAATAATAAAATTCTCATACTCCACGCTATAACCAATCTTAACAACGATTCCGGTACAATTTAAGTTTGTATTCCGTACCACAAATATTATATAACTAAAAGCTTACAACACCATATGGGATACCGCAGAATCGACTAATGCATATTTTGAAAAATAAAACATAACTCTTTGGGCTATAAACAGAAAGTCCTGAATATTCCTATGCCGAGTCCGCGCCTAGTCTAGTCAATTACTGTAGCAGGTCTGTCTGACCCCAGCCAAGATCACACTGAATTCGTCCTCTGGGCGTACCTCGGCGCCGGGCGGCGCGGGCGGTGCGTACTGCCCGGGCGGCGGCGCGCCGGAGATCACCGTCGGATACGGCGACGCGTACATCCTCTCCCCACAATACTCCGCGCCCGGTGCAGCCTCCCCGCAATACGGCCTGTACCCCTGCTGCTGCTCGTATCTATACTGTTGATGCTGATCCATCGCACCCTCTGTTCCGTAGTCTAAATACTTGTCGAATTCCCGAGCGTCAACGTCCGACTCCGGTGAACCGGTCCTTATCTCCGAACGCGGCATAAATCCTTGCTCATTTTCTTGGGGTTGGTTCGACGGCGGCTCTTCTGAAAAGTAACTGCTCCCAGTATCGTATTCCGTCTTCGGCTGCTCGGGGTAGTGCGATACGTACGAGTCCTCAGTTTTGTATATCTGTTCGTATTGCTCGTACGGATGATATTGGATGTTGTATTCTGCATTCATGGAGCCACTCGGCGCAGAGGATACCCTTGGAGCTGAAGTGCCGAGGGTCTGCTGGTCCTGAGAGGTAGCGACGGGCGGAAAGAACGTGCCCGTTACCAGCGGCGACTGCTCGGCGAGTGTTCTCTGCGTGCACATCACGTACATGCCGTTCGCCATGCCCATAGCGGCGACCGGTGCCGGCGAGTAGGAGCCAGGCGTTCTGAACTTATACGAGTAGGAATCGGAGATCGAGGAGGCGTTGATTGCTCTTCGTCTTTCCTCATATTGGAAGTTTTCTTTTTCGTTCTCGACGGGGGAAGCGTCAGGGGTAGGGAGAGGGGCTTCCGTGGACGCGCTTCGTCTGCCCTGGGGCTCCGGAGACCTGGCTGGGGAAGACTCGGGCGTTTGGACGTGCCCGTTATATTGGTTCTGCTGGTAGTCGGAGGCTAGAGGCGAGGTACGGTAGGGCGAGAAGCCAGCTGCTGGGTTGTGTGAAAAGCGAGTATCAGGGGAGTCTGTGCCGGTGGCGTAGGGGGAACCAAGGGCCGCAGAGGTAGCAGGCGGGGCACTGGCGGGTGGCGCGGGCTGATTGGGCCTCGTCTTATTCTGCTTCCTTCGCCGCGGACGGTACTTGTAGTTGGGATGCTCGGTCATGTGGATGACTCTTAGACGCTCGGCTTCCTCGACGTACGGCCTTCTGTCTTGCGGGGTCAACGATCGCCATTTTTTACCTGGAAAATGAGATTAAAAAATAAACATCGCGAAACTATGGATGAGAGATACTAGATTACTGGTATTTAAAAAATAAAACACATATATGTCTGTTGAAAGAAGTGAGTTTAATTTCTCCATTGTGATTGTACCAATCTAAGAAAAGTAGGTATCTGACATGTCACAGTCACTTATGTTAAACAAACATAAGTTCAACAAAAGTTTAAGAACTATTGTTTTGACAGTTCTTAAAGTAAGTAGCACGTTATCTGGACAGTCACTTTGTCAAAAGTAACTTAGTAGCCATATTAAAAATATGAAACCCAACACCACGATTCATTACACCTCGACATCGGTCAGATAAAATTCTCGGGGCATTAGAGTTATTTTATAAAGGCAAAATAGAAGCGTTCTGTCAAGGTAGCCAGCTAAATAATCACACTAGTGTTTTATCAAGTAACTATAAAACACCTAGCGAGAGCTTCCCATAAATTACCTTACACCCGTTGCTATCTTCCGATATAAATATTTTAACGATTTAAACTCTATTGCTTTTGAAATAGGAACAATTTTTCAATGATCTTTTAAAGTGTGAGGTTCAAAGAGGCATTATCGAGAGCCTGAGCAATCTTTAAGGATATTTATCAAGGCGACACTACTTGCTACTGGCAAACAAACAACTTCACTTTAAGGGATGGGATATTTGTCGATATCATTTTGAAAATTATCAATTATACTTTGAAATGCACAGTTTTTGATCAATTTATTTTCCAATGGTAAACGTGTGTTATTTGATAGCTTTTGAATTTAACTTTTTATACAGATAATAAAATGTTTTATAACTTTTTGTTATTCAAAAATAATTACGTCATAATTGTATTAGTTAAAAGTTAAATTTAACGTTGTTCAAATCGTCAAATATTAGCTACTTTTTATTTATGAAGCTTTTACGTTTTTAACGTTTAGAAATTTCAGTTTATTATTATTTAGTTTTAAAAATATGTAAAATTTATATTATCTTACTAGTTTTAGAATTTTTTTTTTGTGAAATGTGAATATTTTTAAATTTCCAGTTAAATTTTAATTTTATGTAGGTGTACCTACCAAAATTTTTTAAGTCAGGTAAGATCTTAGTTGACTGATGTCAAATGTCAAGTTGACAAATGACGGGAAGACGCTTCCTGTAGTGACGCGACACTCCATTAGTGCTGCCCTCCCGTGAGAATTATCGATGTTTTACATATCGATAGTAGTCGAGTAATTAATTATTTAGGGAGGTACACTGTATCGATATTCTTGGAAGGAATTCGTTATTTTACTGTAATCTATATTTGGTTGAATAAATAATAAATAAATGATAATAAAAGATATAAAATTGGTGTAAGCTTACAAAAATATCTTGGAAACTAGTTTTTTTAATCAAAATTTATTTGAAAACGTTAGTTTTCTATTTGAAGTCTGACGTCATTTATTTGAAAATGTAGTTATACAGTAAAGTCGTTAAGGTATCACTAAAACGTCACTTAGTATGGATTAAGCACGACTACAATATACTAGGAGCTAAGAGCCTGTCGAAGTAATTATAACTCTGAGTGCGGCATTTAGAAAATAAATTCTTGTATTGATATTTCACAGCTCTGAGTTCCTTAATAGAGTTTGAACAAGACGGGTTAACTAGAGGTCAAATAGAGGTCAACGAACTTACCATATGTGGATGTTTTATTGCTACTTATTACTAACTCAGTATAAAGTGTTATTTGCCAATGTATTAAGAATTATGGTGTCCCCATATTAGAAGGGCAATACATGGTTCTTTGTTTTCTTGAGAAGTAATTTCTTATTTTAGATTTATGTTGTAATGTTTTTGGTAGTGATTTTTAAAGATAATTTTTATCTAGAAGATTTCTTATAAAATAGAAGACGACAGTCTGTATAAGTAATTAAAAAAATTATGACGATTTGGTGATAGACTTGTAATTTATCTCAGCTGAAAAATAGACGGAATATTTTTTTTAGGTTACCTATCTTTTTTTTTTAATAAAGTGAAGATTTTAAATTAACTTATTCGATTGTTAGATAACTCAAAAGTGCTTTTAAAATATCGACAACAGTAGAGATACACTTACAAAATTGTCATAAAAATAAATCGATGTTTTAGCAAAAAAAAAAGTCTTTGTAAATATTGATAAGACTTCTTAGAAAACCACCCCGATTCAAAATGCGCTTAGTTCATAAATGGCGTAATAAATGACTAGTCATTAAGTTAAGGGTAGTGCCCTGGGGTGCAGGGATCTCTTGCACAAATGACACGGATCAATCAAAAACGATTTTTGGGTTAGTTTTTTTGTGCCTGTATTATTTACAATTAAATTGCGACGTTGTCAATCGTTTCTAGAAAATAAGAGATTTAATTCCATAGAATATTTTTGCAAGTAAGAACTTCGTGAACATACCGAAAACATTTAAGAACATATATTGGTCGTAACTGTAGAGTTAACAGTAATCTTTTTATTTATGCCTTACGACAAATTTATTAGTTACTCATAATGTAGTGACGTAAAAGTTATTGCAAGATATGCCATGTTTAGTAAATTTCTAGTCCTCTTTCCCTTCCCACCCCTTTTCTAATAAGGAAAGGATGGGAAGGGGAGGTGGATTTGATGGAGGAGGAGATGCATAGGAAGGTTAAATATTCTCTTTTTGTGCGTCTCTTCCTTCGTCGATTGAGGGTAGGCAACGCATCTGCAACTGCGAATGTCTATGGGCAGCGGTCGCTTCGCCATTTCGGCGAATTCATGTAGCCGCTTGCTCGTTTGCCACCTTGTAATACATAAAAAAAAGATGCATTTTCGGGATCCACACGTTTAAATGAAGCAATCATTATCTGGATATACAATAGAACCTGAATAAGCGAAAGTTCTAGAGACCGTGATATTTTTCTCTCTTATAGAGGTTTCTCTGTACCCCGAGTTTCGCCCTTATGGAGGTTATCCGTCGGGACCAGTGACTCTTGCTTATAAATTTTTCCTTAAACTTTAAACCATTTAATTTAAGGTTTGTCACTTAGGTTGGTACACAATATGTGTACAATAATATAATGTTACATGAAATAAATAAATACATAAAATAAATAAATGCTTATCCAGGTTTGACTGTATTCTATCGCATCATTAGTATCATTAACGATGTTGATCTAATTAATGATACGCCTCCGCTGGCCGACCGGCCGTGTGTCATAACATATTTGATCGATAGTCATCATTAAACTGTTATCATTAGTTTTTTATCTATGCCCTTTTGGTACAGCTTCTGGCTTTTACAGTTTTCTAAGTGAGTAATCGATTTTAGTTTGAACATTTTATAACTTATCAGTTACTATTTTATAAGCTTAATACATAAATACTATGTTGATAGGAGTTAATATTAAGTATTTCTAAGAGATTTAGGATGGTCCAGAATATTAAATTATGTATGTTAAATGGTTTATTTTCGAAGGAAAAAATTATTGTTTCCAAACCTTGCATGTGGAATATGCCTAGTGTCACAAGGAGCCGGTAGATGGCGACCTCGATTTTTTTTGCGGCGACGGATGTCGAAGAGCACGCGCTGCATTCTAAGTTTGAAATTTCTGCCATTCCTTTCTATCTGGAACGTTGGCGATATACACCTCTCTTTCTAGCAAAATATTTTTTTTGCATTTCGATTCCGAGTGCGTGGTCATTTTTGTCGTTTTTTTTTTAAGCTACGTCGCTACGACTGCCAGTCTTAAAGTACCGGACAGTGGCAGGTTTCCTTTGTCTTATTGTGATTATAAAGCATGTGGTTATTTGTTTGTAATTATTCATTGGCAATGTGGGCTGCGATTTAAATATAGAACAAAACTTTAAAAGTTATAGTAAATCTTACCAATATTATAAATGCGAATGTTTTGATGAATGGATGTTTGAACATATCTCCGGAACGGTTCAACGGATCTCGATGATATTTGGCATAGACGTAGGTTATAGTCTGGCAGAACACAGAGGCTACTTATTATATTTTTTTAATTCCGCGCAGTCGGAGTCGCGCGTGACATCTGGTCAATACATATTTTAAGTACCTGTTTATTACACATATTCTGTTGGTTTCTGAGAACCAAATCAATGTATTAAACATATCGTCATCCCTCTCGTTATCTTAGACAAAACGGTGATAACAATAACTTTTATACGTGGATTTTGGTTTCAGAAACCAACGAGTTGACTCTCATTAGGGAAAATAAAATACTTTTTTGCATTTAAATGTTACAAAATTGCAACAAACCATTTAAATCCATATTATATATTACAATATAACTTTAACACAAGTCCTATAGGTTTTCTATTAAAACTCAGATGTAATTCTCCTATTAAATGTTTTTTTTTTAAATTGGTAGATATCTGAAGTATGACTGGGAATTTAAACTATTCCGTATATGTTTCTAGAATCTTTTAAATTTCCAAAAAAATATAAAAGCTCGTCTCGTAACTTCAAGTTAGTAATATATACAAAAACTTTTCACATACTTTAACTTCCTTGCATGCTTCTCACACAATACTAGCATAAAGAGACAATTCAAGAATTCACTTTGCGATGTACATACAATGTGCCACAGTATTTACAACACGAGTTAAAGTGTTACTGGTCGTATAGACTGCGTAGATTTTTTGACGTGGCTTCCTGGAAACGGAATATTACAAGGCTGCCGAAATCCATAAAAGAAGGTTTTATTCGGTTGAGAAGACTTCTATATTGGCGGAAACGCACGATATAGAAAGCACAAGGCATAAGCTGAAGCGATTATTAATAAAAATAATAATGAATCTAATTGTTTACGCATTAGTTAAGATCAAGTTCTGATTTATTTACTAAAGCTATCCAATATTTTGTATTAATATTTTTGAATAAATTACGATTTAGTAGTACATATTAAATAGTTTATATAAAATAAAAACTCAACTGTCCAAACACTAAATTATATAACGATGTAAACAAATCGTTTATACTATTTTAATTTCAATGCTTTAAAACATGGACCATGAAATCGTTTACACGAGATTACGTTTCGATCTCTGATATAGCAATTAATACAGTTAACGCGTTAAAAATTACACGACAAACATTGTTACGTAAAGCCTAGCAATAGTTACGCTATTTTAACAAGTAATTCTTATATTTATCGTGTAAATATATTCACGCGTGTGCTGCGTAAGTTGTAACTACGCAAGAGCTATAGGGTGTTTAAATCTACGTCAGTTACAACGGACGTAGATTGTGTTTACGTAGTTACAACTAAAAAATATGTAAATCATAATCAAAAATATGTATATATATATATATATATATATATATATATATATATATACATAGCTTTTATTGGCTTTATGAAAATATTTTATACTGATAATTTTATAACAATATTATCTAACGTAAAATATAAAAAATTTTAGACCGTCAAAACTTCTTATTCTTGAAAATTAAGTGTCATTGCTTTCTAAAATGACGGTATAGTGTTTAATAAGAGAAGGCGCTGCCTTCCGAAACACAGTTTTAACTAGTTCGGGAGACAGAGCCCCACTAATTTTGTGAAAAATGGTTTTATAAAGATTTTTTTATTAAGGTCAGAAAAAGACACTGGAAATAAATTGAGTTTGCATCAACTTAGTCGACGAAAATGTGATGGTAAATATTTTTAGTCATATTCCATAAACTTGAGAAGCTATTCACGTCTATCGTCGCAGCTACAGCTATGAGTTTGTGTCTTGGACCACACACGATGCACATTTCGAGTAATAAACTTTTGTAGCCGTACTAAACTGTAGCCGGAGGCAACGCATTGTGGACGCTCTGTGCAACGCAACGACACGCCCTCTCTATTTCTTAGTATATAATCTATTTTATGTACCAACAAGAGGCCTAGCGATGTTCAATTTACATACCAAAGTTCATGATGGCAGCTACTGGAAAATTATATCCAACTTTATATCCGTAACCTATATTTAATGTTGGGAACATCTTTCAAAGTAAAGATAAGGACCTAGGTTAAGAAATTTGTAGCATAGAGTAGCTCTAGAAATCCCAAGTTTTACTTAAATCACTTGCATTTATTTTTACAAGTAGTCGAAGTCGTTTTGCATCACATTTTGTTACTATAGCTGAAATTTATCAAGGCCTCCTAAAAAAAAATTAAACTAAAAATTTAAGCGCAATAAAAAGTTATAAATCATAATTTGCGTCGGTATTCAGTCTTCAAAATGTACTTTCATACGGAGCACATTCAAATCCATTCAATTTTCGCTTTATAACTTATATCAGACATTCCGTTCTGTATCAGACTCAATATTTATTTCTCCTAATTTGACTGCATTTCTCTGTTACGGGCCGTGCCCATTAATAATATACTTGTATCCCTCGCACTAATGGATGTCGTATATCGTTATCTCTGTTTGCCATGTTAGGATTCGATGCGCGTAGGCAGCCAAGACCGCGCGTGCCGAGAGTATAGTTTCGTTTTTTTACCCGTCGATTATAAGAAAAACCATGAAATAAAGTGACTAAAGGGCTAACCGTTTAAGGAATAGGTTTGTTATAGTTTTGTTGACCAGTTTCGTATTTAAATGCGAAACATTATGATGGCAATTAGATCTTTTTGACATTTGAAACAAGATGAACTCACGAGTTCTTTTTAAATAATTTAAATATAGATGATAAAAAATTAAGTTTACATATACATTTAGAAGTCAGTGAAATCAAAAAGTTAGCTTTACACTAGTAATATGGGATAAAAGATTTGGTTTTATACGAGCAGTGAGGTTACTGAACTCCTTTTTATCCTTTTCTTTTCCTTATTTGCTGCGTCCGTTTTTCATTTGCTAAAACAGTCAAATTAAAAAAAATATATAATGATATATTATGTAACAATGCTTTATAACAACTTTTCGTTAAAAGAACCCATTCTTTCTTGCCTTTCTGGCCTTAGTAAGAGGTTTTATTATTTATTAATTAATATCGCGTAGAAGTTATAATTTTGCAATCATCTTCATAATCGTGCGTGTAGGGGGAGGTGTAGGGTTAGAAGGAGGGGGAGGTGAATCGCACGTGCTCATTAACGCGGGTTTATTCGCGCCGCGTGATGCCGCGTGACGCCGCGTGACGCCGCGCGGTCACGTCGCCAGCACGCGCCGACGTGCAACGTATCCATTGTCTGAGGACGATACGGCTTTTGTTCTTCTGTATGTTTGTACATCTGTTGAAGAGTACAATTGGCGTTTTTCTCTTAACTGTATGCCACATTCTGTGATATTAATATCTCAATCACTTCATGTTTTGTTTGCAATATAAAGCATGTTGTTGCTGACTGTACTCTCCATAGAATACTACTTTTTATCACTTAATGTTGTACATGTTTCTTTATCCTCGTTACAATTTGAGTAGTAGATTTTGTTGGTCAGTATATTTGTTTTGTTATTCGCTGTCTTTATTTGATATGTCATAGTTAACTCTTGGTGTTTAAGGTTTTATCATATAAAGTTGCATCAAATGGTATGTGACATTTAAAGGAGTAGTAAGATGTATGAAAAATTGTGGAGATTAATCCTTTGTACTGAATTTAATTACTTCATTTTGTGCGATTTTTATTTTATAAAAAAGTATTTGTAACAATGGAAACAAAGTGTAACCGCAGCGGCGCAACTCGCGGCTACGCTGTGCTTTATTATTATTATTACGAATTATTATTATTATCGGTCACGCCGAGTCCTGTAGGCTTTGTTTAACATATATTATAAGTAAATGTTATTAACCCTATAAGATGGCGTAAAGAAAATTTTAGGTTACAAACTAACTATTGTTATTATACAAAGGTTACAAAGTCAAGAAATGTACTATATAATAAATATTATTTCAGTTATGTGAATTCGAGACAAAAATATAGGGGTAATTGTCACTTTAAACGCGTTGATGTCTTATCTTCTACAGTGAACATTGAAGTATGATATTCTGAGGGCCTAGCATAAATATTTTTGAAAACGTTTTCGTAAAGTAAGTGACAAAATTAGCATTAAAATAAGTGGGGCGCTCTACGAGGCGTAAAGTATATCACCAAATCCTATAAAAATTACATATTTCGTTGATGACGTTACGAAGGCGCGTGTGGCAAATATTTTAGACGCCCACTGAATGTTTTTTTTATTTCTAAAATAGGTCAAGTAAGATTTTTTAATATCGTGGTTTTCTTCATTGACAAAAGAATTGTACAAAAACTTTTTGTCATAATCTCCTTGAAAAAAACCCGAAATAAACACTTTTTTGAATTAAAAAGTACCAGGCGATCATAACACCATTAGAGGTTATGCTTAGCAACAAGTCCAAGTTGAACATCTGTGTTGACGTGACGTCACGATGTTATTTCCAAGCAGCCAAAAGTTCGTTAGGCTTTCCAACGGATCCTAGATCGAAGTATCTGTTCGGGGAAGCGGCGCGACAAAGGCACGCATTAGTATTCCGAGTCGAGCCTTCGTCGGCGACTACCCTATACTAAAGCGTCATTTTTATCAACTTTAATGTTTAATCCAATTGAAAGATATTTAATTATTAAATATTTTTGAAAGTGTTTAGATACTCGTAATAGAGTAAAAATTTTATGCGTTGAAACAAATGTATATCGACGTCAGTCGTGACGTCATCATTCCCTCTCAGTGAGTTATCGTATCCTACAATTTTCATATTCTTTTTAACTGCGTAACTGTTTAAGTTTGGAAACTCTACACTAAGTGTTGCCTTTAGTGAATATTTGACTTTTAGTACGACATTAAAATAATAAGCTTAAACGATACTAGACAGTCGCACATAGGCAGGGTCTGAGTTCAAAGCTCATATTTAATTCAAGACCCCAGTTAGCATCGCACCGCTCAATTCCTTTGCGACAGATAAGTTCAGTAAGAATATAAATATTAAAAAGGATCTCGTAAATTTTCATTACATTTTAATGTATTAAATACACCTTCAATAAGTTTTAAAATAAACTAAAAAAATTACAGTTATTTTCGACATTAAAAATTCAATAATACACTTTTATATTCCCAATTAATCGTAAACTATAAAAACCAAAAATAAAAGGATACGTAAGCATATAAAATAACACACAAGAGATGAAAAGGAGGTTAGTATCACTTTGTCCACCGGACAGAATAAGTCATACACTTGAAGTGAAGAATCTTTTTCAACTGTGTGAAAAATATTTCATGTGTCATGATAGCAAAATAATTTTTTATTTAATGGATAAAATTTCATAAATGACGAATCAAAGACTTTGATCCATGATTCACAATAACACATTGGTATGCACGGCTTAACCTCTGGATAGCATTATGCACGACGGCCCAAATTGGACAAACAATGTGTTAATTAACTTATTGATTTATGAACTGATATGAATTAAATATGTTATACGCATAGTTAAACATGATATTAAATTTTTTATGGCGCCAATGTGTGCCAAAATATTTTGTACGTATAATTTGATTTATCCACCTATTGTACTGTCTGTAACTCTGTGACACTCTAGGGAATGAGCATATTCGATATATAACTTTTAAAAAACTTGAGAGGTGTCAAGGGACACCCGGATGGAACGAAGTTCCTTTCAATTAATTAGTGAAGGAACCAATGTTTATTCTATGAATAAAAAACTTAAGTCTTCACAAGAAGTACATTTTATTTCTATGAATTTTCGTTATATATTGTCACGTCGTTGCCATGGTGAAGTAGCGCTCATTCGTCTATAGCAAAAAGTGTCACTTTTCGTAAGAATTTTTTCCGTCTAGCCCCCTTTCACAACGCGCGATAAGGAACTTCGTTCCAAAAAATCGGTAGTTTTTCAATTTATAATAAAGTCGTAGTAATACTCAGGACCCAGATGTTCCCATACATCAAGGCATATGTCAACGAACTCGAAAACTCAACAGTTCCAAACAAAATTACAGGGCAATCGTCGCCCAAATGACACGCCCGCGACAACCAAATGACATAATTGTCCAAATAGTCACTACATTCACAATCGCACGTGACATAAACACGAAAGAGATAGATGTTTATAAAATGAATTAGTTGAGGTGGGACAGAAAATGGCGCGTCAACGTCAATTATAGGCGGGAAAACGGAATTAGAGACTACAAGCGCGCCGGTTTCAAATTTGGAATCGATTCGTTTTAAATCGCTAAATCGATCGATTTTGTGGTCGTCTAACATCGATTGCGTGTGGTCGAATTTCTAAGAATGATTGAATATCAACATTAAGTTACTATTATCTGTTGTTAAAATGATTACAACTTATAAGATGTATAAATTAACGTTATTACTCATAAACATTTTTAATTTTTTTATTAACCAAAAGTAAGTAAACTAATATATTTTTTCTGATTTTAAACGATTTTCATATATTATATAGATTTGATTTTTTATTCAAAATAGCGCATCGAAAGAAAAGAAATGAAACAAAAATTTGAGAGGTGTCAAGAGACACCCGGATGGAACGAAATTCCTTTCAATTAATTAGTGAAGGAACCAATGTTTATTATATGAATAAAACACTTAAGTCTTCACAAGAAGGTACAATTTATTTCTATGAATTTTCGTTATATATTGTCACGTCGTTGCCATGGTGAAGTAGCGCTCATTCGTCGTTAACGTACTTACTATAGCAAAAAGTGTCGTGACAACTTTTCGTAAGAATTTTTTCCGTCTAGCCCCCTTTCACAACGCGCGATAAGGAACTTCGTTCCAAAAAACATTAAACATTTAACAAAGTAGTGAAAACAATTAAAAAAAAAACTTAGAAATAAGATACAAGGAAATCAAGGAAACATAAAAAGGAAGATTCGTGACAATTAAACAATTGCTACATCTAGATGTAAGCTAATTTTTTTATTCGTGTTATGAAGTATATTCCAAAACAAAAAAGTTCGACCGCGTCAGTTTCTTTTGCAATGCAAATAAAGGAATTTGTGATCATTCAAAGCGTTCGGAATGGGCGCGACACGGCTATAATTCTTAATAAAGACCATTCTATTAAAGCCCTTTATTAAGTATACGGTTCACAATTTCATGATAATATTTATTGGGTGCGCTATACTAAAAGTGGTCATATATTTGCGGGACTCAGGCCGGCCTTTTCGACGCCTGTCGTGCATAAAATCCCTGATCATTTCTCCTAATTATACGTATGAGCAAGAAGGTTGGCTTTTGGCGCGATGTGGGTGTTCCAAATATGAAATTACGAGTTGGCGCGAATGTGACATTTGTTCTTTTTTTTTAAATTACGAATTGTTTGTTCTCGATTACTGGTATTATTTATTTTGTGCGATTTTTAAAATGTTTTAAGATTGTGATTGCTGGATATTTATAGGCGCAGTCACAGGTTAGGAACCGTGAAAGGAGGCGTAATTTTATTTATTGCTTTTTGATGAGACCCTTTGATGTAAACTTGATATATTAAGTTGAAAAGAATTTCTTTACTACACTATTTAGGTTTTAAATACACATGTCAAAACATAATTTTTTCATTTCACTACATATCAGAACATGTTAGAAACTTGTTTGATAGGTTTAAATTAATAATGACTTAATTAATTCAACGAAACGCAATTATTATATTGAATAAAAAACAACACAACACGGAAGTCAAGATTCCAATAATTAACGATGAAAAACACTTGATAATGACAGATCATTCTATCGACGTCTTTATTGGAATTACTTCATGGATTTAATTTTTATTTGAGTTCGTTAACACGAGGTTATTTATTTCAGAAGTAAGAGATAATATTCGTTATACATTTAAACTAGGGGTGTGCGAAAAATGCGAACTGACGAATTATTCGAAATTTTCCCAATTCACCAAGAATTTCGAATAATTTCTCGTAACGAATACCAAAATGTATCTTGAAATGTTAAGCTAAAGAGATGGCGTCGAAAGACATAAGTTATTAGGGATTCGCGAATATGGTTCCTAATATTCGATTAGAAATTCGAATTTAGTTCTCCAATTTTTTTTTAATTATTCCATTCGAAAGTCGAATAATTTAAAAGATTTAATTCGATTCGAACGATTAAACTCTATCACATTCACACACACAAATGTAATTATAGAAATATTAACTAAAGAAACTGCACTGTACTGAAATAAATCTGAATGCCTCAGATAGGCTAACATTTGTACTATATACTGTATACTATATACTGATTTTAAGATACTAAATATTCCTATCATTATTACAGTTATATCTAGATATTGTTTGTATTTTTGTCAGACAATTTTAAACTAGCAAATAGTTGAAAAAAAAAAATCCCTCACTAAAGGCAAAATCCGTTAATTTTTATTCGCACATAGATGTGTAAAACTGGTTTATTACCTTAGAAATCTTGTAAATAGTTAGTATTGGACGGAAACTGGCTATAAAATAAATGTCAGATAGCATCTGAACGTATGTGAGTGAGTATACGTAAATCATTCGGTCTGTTGCTCATTAATTCGTTCTTCAATCCAAGAAGAAGTTTTATACAATTTTGTAATGTCTTTGAATTTAAAAAGTATATATTAAGAAGCTTCAAATGTTCTACAAAATTATAACTGTAATCTGAAATCAGATAAAGTTTAGAAGGATATAAAAATATTTTCAAAATTTGGTTTACGTGTTTATAAATGTATTTTTATTTCTTTTTGTAATTTTTTTTGATGAAAACCTAAACATAAATCTTTCTTGATATATTCTTTTATTTTACAAACTAACTACATTATTATCCAACATGTTGTAAAGTAAAAAAACATACTTTTGCTAGGTAATATGCTTCAGTGAAACATTTGCTTGCGTCTTTTTGGTTTCAAAAATGTTCGGTTTTAAGTGTCTAGATTAGACTAATTAAGTATTATTTAAGGCTTAAATTTGTACATAATTTCACGTTTCAATGTTACCGATCGATCATTACACACACAAGCACAGTTACAAATGTGTTGTTACTTAGAAAAAGAATTATTTTTCGTAAGAAGCGAGCGTCGCGCGCGGCGACCCGTGACGTACTTCCTGTTGGGTGCTATGACCCCGAAGAAATGGTTTATAGCGTTGTTACGGCGAACTTGCTGCTTGTTTTTTTTATATACCTTTTTAATTGTCCTCACAGGAAATTGGCCGGTGGAATCAGCTGACAATCGAGTCCTATTTAACGGTTGGATGCTCGATTTTTGGGTGTCTATTTTCCGTTGAAATTTCATTCGATTTTTAAAATTGTTTTGGTACTTTTAAAACAGTTTTGACGTGCTTTATTATCTAAGGAGTATTTCACTAATTAAATTCGACTTAAGGCTGTCTTGCGAATACATTTACTTATCTCTAACTTTTTAAACCCAAGTAAATTTTCTATGTTCCAAGTATGTAAACATATTTTGTTTTTGTCTGCAAATGTTTTTTCTTTCTTTCCTACAAATTTGCCCCTAAGAATGCTGATTTGTTTATAAAATAGAGTGGGATCGTAGGTAATTAATCTACTATTGAATCTCCGTGTAAACAACAAAAATAAAACTAGACTAAAAAAAACCCAACGAATCTTCAACATATAAAATTTATTGACAATACATAAAATTTAAAAACGTCACACTCCATTTCCCTTTAGGATACCAACAGGAATATACGATTAAATACAATTTAAACCTTATTTCCTTTTGATATAGTTGTTTTTCGATTGAAATACAAAACGCACGATTCCTTCGAAAGCATAGAAGTTATCAAGACGTGACATGACGTAATGCATCGGGACTTCATTCATAAAGCTTTCCACTTTGTAATAATAATTTGTTAACTGTTAAACTTTACTGACATATGTGTTACGTGAATTGCCTATGAATTGCAAACATATAAGCAGATTTTGTTTGTGTTAAAATTTTTATTATTAAATAAATGTTTATAGTTATAATGAGATTTCAGCTAGTCATCATCATCATCAGCTCACTATACGTCCTCACACCATGGGTTGGAGCCTACCCTAAGTTAGGGGTGACATAGTCAACCACGCTGGCCCAGTGAGGGTTGTTTAACTTCACACATATACACACATACGATGTTTTTCTCCACCGTAAGAATGTCGGATAAATGTACATAAATCTAAAATCGAAAAACAAATTGGCATATGGCGGGATTTGAAACCAGGACCTGCAGATTGCAAGTCAAGTGCTTAACCCCTGAGCCACCGACGCTCCTCAAGTTTGTGCCTTTTATGTATTTTATGTGTGGTAATAAATATTTTCTTTCCTTCGTTCTTTCTTCCTTTCTTTTTTTTATAAAAGGGTAATAGTGCATAAAAACGTTTCTTTTAAGGTCTTTTAAAAAGAAACATAATCAAACTAAACTAATGTGTACATTTCTTTACACTCCAATCGTTTAATTTAATGTTTTCTGCCGTGTGAACGTGTGGGACACGGAAGTCTACGCAGGGGTCACGGGTACATGCCATTCCCGGGTTAATGACATGTTATTGCAAAATTAACTGTGTAACAACGGATTAAAGTGCAAATTGCTGATTAATTGTCCACCAATTAATAATTTTTCCGCTAGATGGGGTAATTTATTAATGTAATGAAATTCTTTGGCGGAAAAGCTTTTGTTAGTACGAGAAAGAATTGTGTGGAGGAAAAATTACTTTTTTTAAAGGAATTATTGTTTTGTAATATTAAAATTCTAAACAAAAATTTGAAATAAAAAAAATACTGGAATATGATACAACTGTGGTCTAAAATAATAAAATAAATTTAGTTTGCTAATTAAGTGAAAAACTGGCCTCTACCCCTTTACGTAGAGTCGGTGCACAAGATTTGATAAATAATATTAAAGTAATAATATTAAGGTGTTATTTAGATAAAAGAAAAAAAAACAAAAAAAAAAGGCATTTGTTCTGAGCGGTCAAAGTGCAGTGACCCGAAGTAAGCGAGCTAAAAAGCAGAGAAATATGAAACTCAATCAGTGCTTACAGTTAGCATGGCCGAGCGTCATGGGAAAGCGCACCTCATGCATATTGCACTACTTCTTATAAAATAGTTTGCGGTAGTTATACGGAATCGAACGGTTGACTGAGCGTGTAAAGATGCTTCTTTTTTTCACTGATCTAAGAGGGTGTTGGCTATCTTTTTCACGACTGATAAGCGCTTGTTGTCCGTTTAACTGTGACCTCCCGAAGCTAAAACTTAGACTAGATTTAATTCTATTCGTATTTTTTTGTTTTATAAGGTGGCATACGAGCAAGCTGTAACCTGAATTCGCTGAAATAGTCAAGCGACCGCTGCCCATAGACATCCGCAATTTCAGATGCGTTGCGTACCTTTCTATGAAATCTATGAAAGAGGGATCACACAGAAGGAAAGATTTCCCCTTCTTATGCGTCTCTTCCTCCGTCAAATCTTTCTTTATAAGAGAATGGTGGAAATGGAAAGAGGACTAAGATTAGACCTCCGGTACGCACACTCATCAGACTAAACGCGGGATTTCTTCGACTTCACGCCTGTCTTCTGTGTGGTCGTATTGCACCGGGCAAGTTGATTCATTCATGCAACAGATGTTGCTTCTGACATCTACCACTGTTAGATTAGTAGTATTCTATGTTGTTATTCTAAAGGTGAAACAGAGTAGGCTTATTAATGGTACAGAGATTCTATTTCTATCTTTTGTCCAATAATTTATCAGCACGGACTTTCTGAAACATCTTAGTAAATAGCATATGCACTCCAAATAGTAATTGCGTCTTTGATCCAGATCTGTTTAGCTGTTATGGAACTCTCTGATATCCGTCACCCAGTCGTTCATTTGAATTTACTAGTTTATAATATAAGTAATTAAATAGAACAAATCACTTCTTTAGAGTAATGCTTACTGAAAATCTATTATACAAGTTTAAATACATCAAAAGAAAATTAGTGAACGAAATAACGCTGATTATGTATTAAAGCAATTTGTAAAAGCAATATACATAATTGATAAGATTTAATCGTGCTATATTTTATATCAGGTGTCAAAACGTTTATCACTTTGTTAAGTGTAAATATGTTGTCAAGGAAAAATGTTATTAATTGCTTTTAAAATACGGTTGGATATTAACTGATTGACGCGTGATATATGGATGTAGTTAATGAATTCTTAATTAACGTTTTTTTATAGGATTTTATTTCTTATTTGTATATAAGGAAGCGTTAAATTAGCGTGTAACTAGGGAAAAAAGTTGGTACATATTAATGAAGGGGCGGCTATGGTTGGTTTGTCTTGGACGAAATTAAAAAAAGAATGTTGTGTATGATTTTATGTTATGATGGTATCTATATCATTTTGTTATTTATAAAGTGTTTGTTTAAAAAGAAGTTGTAGCAGTTTTTTCTTTTCTTAAATCAAGAACTTTAGGAGGCTTATAAGGCGAACACTTTCTTTGTAGTCATCATACATTTCATAAGATTATAGCTGAACGCAGAGTTTACATATTTAGAATCTATTGAAATCCATGTCATTTTCATCATAAACGGATCTTTGATCATTACATTGGCAATTTATATTTTAGATCGTATTGTTGGATTTAGACGAAATATAGCGTTCGTATCATATTTCTTCAGTTTGTTATACGAGAGACATCAAACACATTTTAGTTGATCAGCGCGCGACTTCGTCAGTGTAGCCTATATGACCGATGCTACCTTCACGTCAAAGTCTTGTCAAAATCGGGCCATACTTTTGGGAGATTTTTTTGAGCAAAAGCCGAATTGCATACAGTTCGATCAGCAACGCAAATACATCATCTCCGTGACATATTTTTTTCTTTGTTAAATACAGACCCTCTAACATGTACAAATTTGCCGAATTGTTAGTATTTTGTTTCGTTTAGGTTCTCTTTACTGTATGGTACATGCGTCAGTTAAGTTCACAAGAAGCCATGATCCAGATGACGCTGCGATCTAGGTGACAGGGGCAAAAGATGAACCTACAGTGCCGTGAGAGGTTCGCACCATTGTGAACCAACTTTCACGTATTTCTTTATTTACATAAGGTTAATCAAATTAAAAATAATTTTTAATTTACTCTGTAAACAAGATAGTCATCGTCTGAATTTATAGCGCTGTTATAGTGTTAGTTAAAGAAAAATGAAACACAACTAAATTGTGACGTCACTTTTAAATCAATGTTGAGTTGTAAGAGTTCATAGTTCATAGCA
Source organism: Papilio machaon (assembly GCF_912999745.1). Lineage (NCBI taxonomy): Eukaryota > Metazoa > Arthropoda > Insecta > Lepidoptera > Papilionidae > Papilio > Papilio machaon. Next base: position 2,298,271 of record NC_060011.1, read on the forward strand.
AATAGGCGTATTAACAACTTCATAACTGAAAAGGGTAACACTGTCAGATGCAATTATTATCATAGCAGCCATGGATTTTCGAATCTCAAACGTGCCCAACATAAAATTTAAGTTGTCTTTTATTTTAAAACATGTTTTATTACGATTTTTTTACTACAAGGTACAACAAAACTTTAAGGTTTAAAAAATCTTATGTGCCGACGCCATGTGAGTGGGAAAAGGCCAGGGAGATGATGATTGTTACTACAATTAGTTTTCTGTTAGATTATAGTATAATAACAATAGTTACAACAAGGAATAATAAACTTAACAAAACTGTTCATCATCATCAGCTCAATACGTCCCCACAGAGGCGCTCTAGAGCCTACCCTAAGTTATGGGTGACTAGGCCATAGTCACCACGCTGGCCCAGTGCGTTTTGGCTGACTTCACACATATCTTTGAATTTCTACTCAGATATGTGCAGGTTGTGATATGTTACTTCACGGTAAGAACGTAACATAAATGTACATATGTAAATCGAAAAATATATTGGTACATGGCGGGATTCGAACCCAAGATCTGTAGATTCCAAGTCAAGTGCTTAACCCCTGAGCCACCGACGCTCTAAAAAAGGTTGTTATTAATGAATCATTTCTTATCGCAAATGGAAGTCTTCCTTCAACATTAACAACTTATTTACTTATGTACTAATTATCCGTAATAACAACAATAACAAGTACTGTAATAACTATGACAACTCACTATAAGACTGAAATCATCTTAAACATCATTAAGTGGTATAAAAACTGTTCACTGATTTTTGTGAGTCTCAATGTGGTTAGATTTCCAATTGGGAGATAGGTGGCGCTGTCTTCGGATTGTGTTTTTTTTTCTACAAGCTAAGACTGAAATATGTTTTATGCCAATACAATTTTCCTGTACTAAAGTGAAGTTACCGCTGATATTTGCTTACAAATAAAATTATTTGGATCTCTTTTCATCCGAAGTAAATAGTAACATCTGTTCCGAGATCAAAGATGGAGTGGTAGCAAGAGGAGTTTTACAACATAAAGTCGATGTTAAAATGCTTATAAAAATTCGGGCGGAAACCTCAAGTCGGGCATAATTTAGTCTCCCAAGCGGAGCGTTGCCGTCACGGGTGGCCGGTCTCCCAACTGGGGCAAAGGTGAGAGAACACTCTTAACCATGCTTTCGAAACTTAGCGGTTTTTCATACTCGTATGAAATGTAATTTATATGATAATATGGTTCAATTCGCAGAGGTCATTTGTCTAATACGGGTTTTAAAATTTAAAAGAAAGCGTTATAAAGATTCAGCTAACAAGTAGAAAAACTAACCGTGGGTTTTTGAGTCCAAAATTCCCCTTTAAAAGCTATTGTCATAAGCTACTTTTTAACGCGAAAAAAGGGATGTAAGAGGTTGAAAGTTGGTGTGGAAATTTGTATGGAAGTATCGTCATTTTTACAGCTACGAGCTGGAAACTTATATTTTAAACTGTTAAATCGATTTGTTTTACCCTCAAGGGAGCAAAGTAACATTAGGAAATAAGGGATGAAAGTTTATATGGCAATATGTTAGGTTTATGTATGTTTTGTTGCAAAATTTTATAATTTTAAGTAAAATAATTAGCCAAATCATTAAAAATACCATCTGAAGACTTAAGTTTTAACCTGACTTAAATCCTTATGAATTTGGATAATTTTAAATCGTATGCTCCGTATTACTTGACCCCTAAAGGAATACTTAGCCGCGGTTAATGTGTCGAGTTTCTAACCTATGCAAATCGTTTACCCAATTGTTGGAATGAATTAGTTAACCTGGATATAGATTAATTATATGCATTTTATATTATTTTAAGATAGTACCACTGCTTAATTTGTATTTGTAAAGTAAATGAAAGGGAAGCAAAACATTTTTGTACACATATTTGTAAAAACATTTTACATCCCTTTCGTTTTCTTTGATAAAACCGAAAGAACTGCTTTATACAGTGTGTTCTGGCAGTTGATACCTATTGTATATAATATCTTACTAATATTATAAAAGCGGATTGGATGAAAAGATATAATATGCATTTTTATTGCCACGTAACTCCAGAACAACTGTTAGAATGTTTGGACTAATCTTACTAATATTATAAACTAGCTTTTACCCGCGACTCCGTCCGCGCGGCATAAAAAATAGAAAACGGGGTAAAAATTATCCTATGTGCGTTTCCTGGTTCTAAGCTACCTGCCCACCAATTTTCAGTCAAATCGATTCAGCCGTTCTTGAGTTATAAATAGTGTAACTAACACGACTTTCTTTTATATATATAAGATGCGAATGTTTGGATGGATGTTTGTTTGAAGGTATCTCCAGAACGGCTCAACGGTTCTCGATGAAATTTAGCATAGATGTAGATTATAGTTTGGAAGAATACATAGTCTACTTATTATGTATTTTTTAATTCCACTATCCACCATCAAAACTACCGTCCGCGAGGACGGAGTCTCTGGCGGTAGTTTTAATTACTATCTTAAATATCACATTAGCTGAAGTCAATTTTCAATTCCTCACGAAGTCGCAGGCGACAGCTAGTAATGAATATAAATAAAATTCCTAGAATACAACTAAATTCTCACAGCGAGTTTGCAAAAACATATTAGCTATTTCGAAACGCAATTATCGCATAAGGCCCAATCGTCGCAATCTTAAGCTCACACACATTCAGAATAGCCGCAACATGACAATGAATAAAGTCTAATAAGAAACATATTCGCACGCGCGTTGCGAAGCTCGGGTTGTGCCATGTGTTACGAAACTCGAAGGGCGAACTCGTATTGTTCACTGTCCCCGGATCTTTTGTTAATGTCGGGTAATTGAGGAGTTTTTGCTACTGGGTTCAGATTGTCGTGTTGCGAAATGTTCTAGGATATGATTGCGTGGATGTAAGTGGGCAATTAACGCTATAGGAAATTACAAAATCAATAAGCTCGAGTAACTGTAGTACTAAATCACTTTGGGGGAAAACACGAATCAAATTTCACATCTATCGTCTCTATAAAAGTAGTTTAGCCGTTTAGCTCACTAACCTCTGTTAAATGGACAGGCTATAAGTCGTGATATTTTGTGCTTATTTCATTTTCGCCATTTTAGTAGAGATGTGGTGTGTGGTGAAGATTCGAATTAATAATAGTGATAGAATAGAAATAACTCTCAAGAATATGTACGTACTTTTTAGTCGAAACAAAAGAAAAGCTGTCAAATCCAAGCAATGACTTATCCATATTATAAGATCAATGCATTAAGCTATTGTAGTTTAATCTCCAGGAGGTATAACCCATATACAAAACATACGTAACCGCGAAAAACATAATCGTTTTATTAGTAAGGTAAAAGCAGTCCCCAAAATGCTCCAAGGTACATGTACATGTACAGCATGTTTCATTTAATGAAACGTGTTGTTTCTAGTCGCTAAAATTAATTCATTTAAAAAAATCAAATAAAAATGTAGTTCATCGCACAATTAACCCCGATCTCATTAATCGTATTGCGCCCGGTGACCTCTGTATTTAGAAAGGCAAATTACTCAGATAATTAAGTTAAGACCGCCTGTACATATGGTACCGGCAGAGGCCATTGTCTCGGCAAAAATATTGTTATACATATATAAAAGTTGCTATCAGATTTTCGCACGGTCCACCGGTAACTGTTAGAGATATACAGCGTGTTCCAGTTTTTGAAACACGTTATTATAGTTTGAAAATTTAAAATTGTGTGCAAAATAACACAAAAATATATTATTTGTTATAACTTAATTCTTTTCAGACGCATCCATAAATCTCCCATAAGCGTAGTTTACTTTATCAAAAATAATTTTCTAGTGAAATCATTTACCTGTGTGAGGACAGTTTTTACTTCACAGTTAGATTTAGTCGAAGTATGTTTTTGACAGCTGTAGAATTTAGCTGTGTTAATTTTGTTATGTTACATCCTGTATAAATCTAGATTGAAGCAACAAGTGTTTGTAATACGCCTTTCAGGTTGAGACACCGCTATTTAAGCCTTGACCAGAGATTTTGCATCTTCAGGAGGCGATTTCGACTTAAATCTTTCTCACGCTTCGTAACAAGATATATGAGATTATTGAATCACTAAAAAATAACTTTAAAAGTTTAAAGATTTGGCAATTTCTATATAAACTAATCTAATCTAACTACACCCAAGTTTAAAGACGGTCAATTTTGTACCTTTAAGTTTTATTTATTCGTTAAAGTTTTTTCCCTTAGCACGGACGCCATAATATCCATCTATAAGCTCGCGCCACATTACACGTATTGAATACTAAATAATTGTGGGGACACACCTGACGCAACTTCCGCTCCGTCTACTTACAACTTTGATTTTTGTAATTCCTTTATTTAATATAAGCTTATAATGTTTTATATTGCGACTTAGGTTTAACTAAACTAACTAAAGTGTCGATTTCATATACGAAATTAACACTCAGGGTCTCTTAGTGACTAATCAGTATTGCGACATCTGTATTGCGACAAGTACCTTTCTTTTCATTATCTTTAAAGAGATAAATTATATTCGAAAATAAGTGTGAGGCTTATTGTAATTGATGGTTATGTTTAACTAATCGACATAAATTTTATTATAAACTAGGTGTCGCTAGAAATATCGTGAGCGCAGAATTTAAAAACCTAGCCTACAACATTCCCGCGTGCATCAGCTTCCTTCCCCTCAAATTTGCGTTAAAATCGGTCCAGCCGTTCCGGAGATTAGTGGGAACAAACGAGGCCTTGTGGAAAGAGAGACAGACAAAAATTATTAAAAAAGTACGAAACATGATTTTTATAATTAATTAATATGTACAGATGAAATAAGAGGCAGTATTAGTACATTCTGAACAGACCAGAATCAAACAATTATCACAGATTAAATTTCAATTTTTTTTTAATTATTTTGAAGTCAAACACGTACAGTTAGTTTTGTCTCGCTCTAATATTCGAACAAAAGTCGTGAGAGCATGTTCATATTTAATTCCAAGTTATGATAAAGTTTCTCAACACAATTACGAAAGACCTCAACTAATTAGCGAAAATTAAGCAGAGAATTCTTAACATTCCGGTCTCCGGTGTTATTACATTAAACACCGTTAATATTATAGGTATTGGATTTAAATATAGAACATGCAAATATGTACCTTATTCTTATCAAAATAGAGCTTATGTGGATCGCAAAATTATGATAGTCTACCACACGGGCACAAAGCATTGTGTCGGTGTGGTGAAAACGCTAAGTTTTTCCCACGAAAAAAGGAAAACTTACGGTATGTCGAAAGGTCTTGTTACTCGCGTTATATTTTATTGCGTATAGCAACGTTGAACGCGAGAAAGCCTTGAGAGATGGTTTAATGTTTTTTTTTTAATCTTTCATCAGTTTCTCTTAATAAAAACGTTATCTGAAGGTAGAAAAGATTACTTTATGCCAATATCTTTATAATATATTTAAATCTACTTTTTAACTAATTTTGAACCCAGAGTAATCTAAAATGTAGTCCAAAGAGTTGCAAAACTTTAGTTACAGTTTATGGGGTTCGCTTATTTTTTTATCATATCTCAAGGAGAGATGTTGCATGAGATTTATACACCAATGAACTGATTGAGTAATGATTATAGTACTCTGTGCGATAGAGATTACAAGATATAGGACTGGTAAATTAAGGTCGTTAAAGACGCTCACAAAAGACAGGGAATACGGATATAAATTTGGCATAACAAGCGTTTCTTTATTTTAAAAATTCAACTAGGACGTCTTTAATAAAGATATTGATAAAAACAAATAATTCATAAATAAGAATTTGAATTCCACGCGGACGAAGTCGCATTAAAAACAAACACTTAATTAGTAGTCTATGTGTTCTTCCAGACTATGTTCTACATCTACGACAAATTTCAGCGAGGTCCATGCAGTCGTTCTGGATACTTTATAACATACATTCACATTTATAATATTAGTAACAAGTAAGATAGTATAATTCGTATTAACATACTGTTATACAAATATTAAAAATAAATGTTTTAAATAATGATTAATGGCGTATCCTATAAGTCTGGTTACGAGCATCGCCCACGTGTAAACATTTAAAATTTAGCAATAAGATTAATAGCGATGTGGCAACAGACAATGTTAATATATTTGTTGATGATTCTTATAACAACTACAAAAAAAATCACAAATAACCTTACAGAGTAGATATTATAGAAACTAATAGAATGTAAAATACATTTAAACAATATGAATTGGAAAAAAAGATCGATAGCTTTTTAAATGATAGATCAGTTACCTCTAAGTTTATTACCTTCAGTTTTAACTGCACAGTTTTAACCGAACAGTAGCACTTTACAGTTAAAACTTACGTATGTAGGTTGATAGTGGAAGACGCCTCGCTCAGTGAAATGCCACGACCATACAGGAGACAAGCGTGAAGTGCATGCAATTCTGCGTTTCGTCTGATGAGTGTGGTGCCAGACTAAAGATAGGCTTTAGTCCTCTTTCCCTTCTCACCCTTTTCTTATAAGGATTTCTTATAAGGAAGTGGATTTGACGATTAAGAGGACGCATAGGAAAGGGTCTTACTGTGCGTCCCCTACTCTGTCGATTAAAAGTAGGCAACGCATCTGCAATTTTGGATTTCTATGTAACTGTCGCTTCGCTAATTAGGCGTATTTATATGGCACAAATATTTATGAAAATGGCCATCGTCTTATTATCAACAAAATTTATGTTAAAATTTGTGCAGCGCCCCCTATCAGGCGTAAAGTACATCAAAAGACTTATACTAATTTTTACATGATTGACGATAATGATACAAAGGCGACTATTACACGTATTCGTCGTCGCCTACTGTATAGTCCGACTGTTAATTTAAAACCGAAGATCTTATCGTGGGTTTCCGAGAGATTATGGTCTTAGAAACCAACGGTTAATAAGATTGCTAACACATCCTTATTAACGTATATCATTTTATTATTATAGATACATCTGATGATCTGTTATAACAAGTACGATAAAAACGCTCAAGTTACGACACTATGACGTAGGACGAGGAAAAACAGTTTTACTATAAACTAGTCGAGCTCACACCCACATCTCAGGGTTAAATGATGGACCAATGGCAGACGATCCATAACTTGCTTAAACGACTTATAATTAAACGATAAAAACATATGAACAAGTTGGATTAATAGTGAACTTGCCTTGCAGAAACTCTTGTATATATTATACTGTTCAAATAGGTGTAAATGAAGGCTCGCAATAGAAATTTTCTTTGAAATTACTTATATTTCAATTCGATTCTGACTTAAATTGATACAAAAGAACATAACCGCCGCATTCAGAAACGTCTATTGCTCACTAAATGCACTCTTTAGTGGAAAATCTTAACTAAGGGATTGCATTAAGAAGGCAAGCTTCGATTTAATGTGAAAATAATTACGATCCAACTAATGATTACTATTTTCAGTACTAAACGCATGAAGGTCCGTAATGATAACGGATTTCTATGTAGTACTTTCACGTGCAACGTGTTCGGAGCACGCGCGAACACGCAACGTGTTCGTGGAGCGGGTCTTAACACGCTGCCGTGTACTCTCGGATCATTCGTGTAAAATCGAGGGTCTTAGTTTAACGATGCGTTTCAAGCAACAGATACACCAACGGCCGGATGTTACCACAGTCTCATTAAAGATTCTAGGTCGTTCTGCAATCTTTAATTAGTCGAGATAAGTACTGTATTAATTGTGTACGCCATTGGGCCGGCTATCGTACGATCTGAGCGTAGTGGGGTACGAATGCGTTCCATTGCTTCTGTTACAAGGTCTAGAATGTAATGGGCGTGTTTTTTTTTCGTTTCATAAAGTTCTGGTATCGGATTTTCAGTGTATCGTTTGTTTTTTATTTAATTTGTAGCTAATCTTTAGTATAGACGGAGTCGCGGGCGACAGCTAGTCTAATATATAAAATTCTCGTGTCACGGGGTTCGAACTTGAACTCCTCCGAAACGGCTTGACGGATTCTCATGAAATTTTGTGAGCATATTCAGTAGGTCTGAGAATCAGCCAACATCTATTTTTCATACCCCCCCATTTAGTTTTTTTAACTGCGCGCAGACGGAGTCGCGGGCGACAGCTAGTATCTTTGTAAATTTCGAATGCAAAATAATGTTTTATGTATAATTACTATGGTTGTATTATGGTGGTATAGTTAGTGGAATTATTTTAAAAACGTTGTTTAGTGTGATTTAGTACTCACGATATGCTTTCGTATTAAAAATAATGTAATGTCTTGTTTGCCAACTTACCTGTAACAAAAAAAAATATCATATACAAAAACTAATAGATTATTATCGTTATGATATTAATTCAGTATGAATAAATATACTTTTTTATATAAAACAAAGGTGGTCAAACTAGGCACAGACACAACGAAGTGGTCTGCTGGTCTAGACAATGTAACATTCGATCATCGCTATAGCTAGTAAAATCTATAAAATTTGAAGAAAAATACGTGACATATCGAAAGTTTGTTACTTCCAAACACTTTTGACTATTCGATTAGCGACTTCTCTTATCGACTGTTACTTCTAGCCCCAGCGATGTCTATAGGATATGTTCAACATCGAAGGAACTGTATATTTAAAATAGAAGAAAGAAATGACAGTAAAACTTATTGAAAGAACTATTCTAATTTCAGCTAAAATCAAGGCGAGTTATATGAATGTCACATAAATTACAAAATTACGAAACATTACGAAGTGAGTCAAATGCGATCAATCAACAATGTCCATGCGTAAATCCTTTGCACTGGTAACTTTACAATAGACCACTTCAACACTCGACCGATTGCGAAAACGTAACGGATGCGTTCCCCTCCATTATCTTAGATATTTGAATTTTATCCGTTTTAAATGGCCGCTTCCGGCCGCCAGCGGCCTTTTGTTTCGGCCGGATCGGTGTTTTGGCGTTAAAGTGTTAATAGACTAGAAATAGATATTGCAACGGCTTAAAATCAGAATAGCTTGACGGATTTGATTTCCTAATCTACCCGTGAGTTGGTTTAATTAATTATAGTATAGCAACACTAGCAACTCTTTATAGTATAACTAGCTGTCGCCCGCGACTCTGTTCGCGCGAAATTAAAAAAAAAACCTAACACACCTATGTAGGCTATGTATTATTCCATGTACTATTCTAGTTCTACATCTATGCCAATTTTCAGCGAGATCCATGCAGACATTCTAGAAATACTTACAAACATTCGCATTTATAACATTGGTAAGATTAGTAAGAAGTAAAATTAAACTGTATTTTGTTAAAAGTATAACCGCAAATTTATGTAAAATGTTCTCCGATGTTTTCAGTTTCAAGTTTGATAAACTAGTATATAATATATTTTTAAAATATAATCTGCTTAAAATCTTCTTTACTTGACACTACCACGGCAACTTCCATGTATATCCCTTAACAAGTAGATTCCACAATCAAAACATGTGTTAAAAATACTACAGTCTCTCATATTGCCTGGCAAAGACAACGATGTTTTTAATTATTTAGGCACTAAGACGAGACATCTCTTAACAGACTATAAAATGATCTTAAAATGATCCACGTATAGATTCTAAGATTCAACTTTTGAACAATTACGGTATATGTAAGAGCAAAATCAATGTGTTGTGTAACACGGGTGGCTGCGTCAGCTAATTGCACGCGGCGACCCGTGAAGACAGTTAGGAGGGTTACCTCTCTCTCGCACACATCATGGGAACGTAACTCGATAAACTAAGACATTACTAACATCACAGATTCTCTACTATTCCATATGACGGTGGGTTTAGTTTTACGAAGTGGAAGAAATTAAAAAATCTGTCTATTTGTTCTATGCTCGACATCTTCGATTGATACTACGCATCCACCCATGTCTTTTAGTACGAAGTATTTATTAATCTGGTTTTGTTTCTGCCCCTGAACCTTTGATATATGTAAGACTAGCTTTTACCCGCGACTCCGTCCGCGCGGAATAAAAAAATAGAAAACGGGGTAAAAATTATCCTATGTCCGTTTCCTGGTTCTAAGCTACCTGCCCACCAATTTTCAGCTAAATCAGTTCGACCGATCTTGAGTTATAAATATATCTATATATATAAAAGAAAGTCGTGTTAGTTACACTATTTATAACTCAAGAACGGCTGAATCGATTTGACTGAAAATTGGTGGGCAGGTAGCTTAGAACCAGGAAACGGACATAGGATAATTTTTACCCCGTTTGCTATTTTTTATTCCGCGCGGACGGAGTCGCGGGTAAAAACTAGTATAAGATAAAATATTCAACTTGTCGTAGAATTGTGCATCTTACGAATGATCAAGAAAAACACATCAAAGCAATTCATTTAAGATGCCAAATTAACCTTCCAGTTTAACTTTAAATAAATATTACAAAGCAAACAATTTGAGTCCTTTTTGTAAACTGAAAATACTCACAACTTATTTTGTAGTATAATATATGAGATATGTTTTTTTGTTTACCAAATGTAATGTTATGAATTTGTAATTAATTTATATAAAAACTTATGTACAAAGGTCACCTTCAAGTATGAATTTGTCTTAGTACAACCGTATGAATTTTAATGTTTCCCTTTTTGTATTAGTTAAAATTGAGTTTACATCTATTTATACTGCTTTATTTTCAAGTTATCAAAGTAAGCAAGCAAACTAAATAAAAGTTAGTCTATCCAGTAACGTATCACTAGAATTTGACTTTAAACTAGTATTTAAGTTATTTAAACGTGGATTTCCACAGCGGAAATACATGAATACAAATCTTTTTTTTAATAGTCTAAGAACAACACTACATTTTTGAAAAAGTACCACACCAAGGAAACCGACTTTAATTAAGACGTCTAATTGAAATTAAAATTTTCCTCAAAACTACATCGCTCAATAACGTTTTTAATTAATGTTATATACTTCAACATATTATATACATGTATGTATGTTCCATTTCTCACACTTATAATATTAACGGAACGCTACTGAATGTCGCTGACCATATAAATGACTTAGGTGTAATACTTGATAGTAAGTTGCAGTTTAATGTTCACATCGATGACATAACTAAAAAATGTCTTAAAACTTTAGGCTTCGTATTACGAAACTGTAAAGAATTTAAAGCTCGTACAAAAATAAGTCTTTACTCGTCCTTAGTTCGCAGCCGCCTGGAGTATTGCAGCGTCGTGTGGAATCCGCACTACGATACATATATCAAGCGCTTAGAGAGAGTCCAAAAAAGATTTCTAGCGCATTTATCGTTTAGCAGTAACTTAAGTAATAAACTTTCGAGTTATGATGACCGCTTAAAACACTTTGGGATGGAATCGCTTTACCAGCGAAGAAAATATCTGGACGCCATGTTTCTGTACAAACTGATTAATGGTTACACCGACGCTTCTAACTTATTATCAAAATTGTCCTTCTCTGTACCTTCTAGACTACCTAGATATAAAAAATTTAAGCCGTTTCTCACTAAGGCAGCTCGAACAAACTTAGGCTTATATTCTCCAATTAACAGATTAATGACTACATACAATGTATGGCATAATTCTTGTGTAATAGAAGATCCTAAACAAGATCATGGTAGTCCAAATATCGCACAATCCATAAATGATGCGTCTCAAATTGATATCTTCTCTAACAAGTTGTCTAGATTTAAAAAATATCTTCGAGATGTTATGATTTGATTTTAGTTGTTCCTCTTCTTTTATTACATAATTAGCTTCATCACACAAATGTTACTAATTTTGTTTATATAAAGTTTTGGTGTTTCCGTTTGTTGCTTTATTATACTTGTATGATGTGTACACCTATAATTTGGATAAATTATTATTCAGTTTTAATTTACTTTTGTTATATTAGTTATGTGCATGTGTTATAATTTACCTGTTGGTGTATCTAAATAAATAAATAAATAAATAAATATATGATAATGTATGTGATTGTACATCTGTAGTTAAGTTCCGCTTGAAGTAACACTTAATGTATGTTTAATGCCTCAAGAGCACAAACCCGACTCGGTTTGTAACAAAATTACTATGTTAATATTACGATGAAAGATACAGACTTTAAGAAATCCAAATTCGCAGATAAATCAATCTGTTCAAATTATATAAAATCTACTGAAACTTTGTGAATCATGACATTTTCGAAGTATTGAAAATTAATATGATATTAGAAAGAGTTAAGAATATTATTTAAATTATTTAAAAAAAAATGGGACCCATCTGCAAGCACTTCCTTTAGATTAACTTTTATCAAAATCGGTCCACCAGGGGCGGAGATTCGCAGTAACACACATAGAAAATAAAAACAGTCGAATTGATAACCTCCTTCTTTTTGAAGTCGGCTAAAAATAGAGTGATAATCTTACTAATATAATAAATAAGAATGTTTGGGGCCTATGGATGGATGGATGGATGGATGGATTTTTGTTAGAAGTTATCTCTAGAACGGCTTAACAGATCTCGTTGAAATTTGGCATAGATGTTGAACCTAGTCTGGAAAAACACATAGGCTACTAATTAAGTTATTTTTAAATTCCGCACGGGCGGAGTCCCACTATGTGATAAATGTGCCTTAAAATGTTGTGGCTAAAGGTGAAAGCTTATATTTCGATACTCTGTCATAGATAATGTCATATCTATTGAAGTACTAGAGTATGGCGGTATTAAGAATAGCCGTAACTAACTAGTGCATTTGATATACCAAAAGGATTTAAAATAGGCGCTGGTCAAATGACATGCACTGTGGAAGGTCGTCCGACACGCATGGTGACTTGCGACCGCGCCTATATTGATGATATTATACAGGGTGTTAATTATAAAAAAAATTCCATAGGAAGATTTTATTGTCCGATATTTTATCTTAACAATATATGTATTATCAGCCCTCTCATTATTTTAAAGACTAAAACAATACGTGTGTTTTTTTTGCAAATAAGGCCTTAGTATATAAGGCCGCTTACAGACATCTATCCTCATCAATTTGGTTCAAAAAAAGTATGATTTATTTCTTCTATATATAGTGTGATGTTATATTGTCAAATGGCTAAAACAACAAAAAAGTAAAAAAAAAAATAGATAAAAAAGAGCAATGCTAAAAACGGTTATCCAATTATGTTATCTTTAGATTGACACCTGGACAATGCGCTGGTTTAATTTGTAAGCTGTAAAATTTAATGTCGTGCGGTTAGAACATTTGACAGAACAATTATATCACATCGCAGTGGCGGCTGCGACGCGTGGCTATTGTGTGGGCGGGCGCTTACTGTGGAAGTCACTTGAGTCCATTAATTTCATTATTAATATTTTTTTCGCATCTAATTTGATACCTAGATACGTTAAATTTACTTTTTTTTTCAATTTTTTGGACAACCTGTATAAGGATTTGAACCACATTATACGTACATAACAATGTGCAAGTAATCAACCGTGAATCCAGGGCGCAGTATACGTATAGAAAATAACGAAATTAAACGGCAAATTTTATACTAAGGATAAATAGAGTGAAACCTTGCATACACGGTTTGATGACGGTCACTAAGGGCTCCTTTTAGTGTAAATTAAGTATGTGTAGTTACACTAAGAGTGGCATAAAATATATATATATATATATATATCTTAATATCATTTAATTAACTGTAATTTAAATATATATCATACTTTAAAGTATATTAATAATTCCCGGTGAACGAACTGTTAAGTTCTATTTTTTTTGTTGTCAAGCAAACCGATACGCTCCATTCTGACATTTACCATTTATCATTCAATATCGATAGGTGATCGACTGGATTGTACAATTATATTTTAACAAATTTAATAATACAGCTTATTAAATAAAACACAATCATTTATCACCTCTATTTCAATAGAGTTAGAGTTTAATATAACTTATATTTGATGTTAGTATAAGTTTGCATATAAAAATACCGGTTGGGTTCATTCAATAAAACGACGTGTACTATCCACGTGACGAATGTATGACCGAAATATAAATAATCGCATTATATTATTGACCTTTACAGTTTGAGGTTGTATGAATGAATTCGTTGTAATGAAAGAAATGCACAACAAAAATGTTGTGATCGGTTTAAATTATTGAGGAAGAAGAATGTTGTGACTTGAATCTAAAACAGTTATAAATTGTTTATAGAAAAATTATTGAATGAGTTTGTAAGGTTTAGGAATGCTATTAGTTAATGCATAGATTTATTACTGTAGGTTTCAACTGCAGTGACCATTTTATTAACATACTAGCGGTCGCCCAATAGTGCGTGAAAATTAACAAAATACGACCTTATTTAATAACTAACTGTCGCTCGCGACTCCGTCCGCGCGAAATTAGAAAAACGTAATAAGTAGCCTATGTGTTCTTCTAGACTATGTTCTACATTTGTGCCAAATTTCATCAAGAACCGGAGTTACCTTCAAACAGACATCTATCTTAACATTCGCATTTATAATATTAGTATTATTTTATTACAGTGTTACCTTTTATTAATATAAATGCGAAAGTTTGGATGGATGGATGTTTGTTATTACTTATCTCCAGAACAGCTAAAATAATCTCGCTGAAATTTAGCATAGATGTAGAACATAATTTCGAAGAACACATCCGTTACTGATTGAGTTTTTAATTCTGTACCGACAGAGCTGTGGGCAAATGTTAGTAAGAGTTATAATGAACATAACAAAATAACAGTTATTTCCGCACTGTTTTAGACATTTGTCTATGTTATTAAGTTATAATAACATAGACAAATGTCTAAAACAGTGCGGAAATACTCCAACGCATAGTGCCTTCCGCCGCGATGTATAACATAAAAACTACGAGAGAAAACCACGAATCATCTTGGCCGTGGGCGGCGAAAACACCGTGTCAGTGCCGAGGTGTACCTACAGATTGTGAGGTGTACAGACGCGGTGAAAACTCATAACGAATTAATTTATACAACATTGTATTTAAGATACATCATTCGCTTAGTTCAATCTGGTAATTATTAAATTTATTAGTAATACCTACGACAAATTACACTATCAAAACACCTATGTAATTGCTATATCTGATTATTCAAAGATAATGAGAGGGATGATAGCATGATTTACAAAAGTGCTTTGGCTTCGGAAGCCTGTAGTTTAATAATTTGAAAAGAAATGTTAAAAAAAAAATTATTAAACTTTAAAAAAAAATTATCAATTATTTATAAATAAAAGTGACGAACACGTGTCCGCGACTGTACACAGTCCATCACAAAAAATAACTTAACATATTCAATTTATCGAGAAGAGAAGTATGTCCGCCCAGAACGTCTTGTCATTCCAACGCCGAGCCCAGCGCGTGCTGTGACAAAAGTATTCAATAATCACGAATGAACTAAATCTGTACTAACACTTCCTGACAGATTGCCCACTGCCAGAATACATATATACATAAATATTACATAAAAGCTTTTAGTTACTATTTAGTTTCATCTGTTTTAATATTGTTACTGTGAATTTCGAAAACAACTTGTATTGTATTCGTTTACATTTTCTTTGACAAAATAGTGACAACAATGTACCTTAATACAAGTTTCGGCGCAATGGAAAAACGGTTACCTCGTACACATAACACACTAGCTTTCGCCCGCGACTCCGTCCGCGTAGAATAAACAAAAATCTTTACAAGTAGCCCATGTGTTTGTTGGAATTATTTTAAGTTTAAATATGGCAACGATTTGTTAATTTTTGAACCGGTTTATAACTTGCAACACTGTTCACTTCTCTTCTTACAATTCAGCTTCGATACTTTTTGCTACTATTTTTTTATCAATTTTTTACCAGCAATTACCTATACAGTCCACCCCTACCCCTTGCATTCCCTTACAGTGTTCTACCAGACAATGTTCTACATCAGTACCAAATTTCATCGAAAACCGCTTCACTGTTTTGGAGATACCTAGTAAAAAAATTCTTCGAAATATCCAAACTTTCGCATTTATAATATTAGTAAGACAAATATCTGCCCTGTTAGAGAATAATAGGTATTAATACCTATTTTTCCTAAGTTTTTTATACATGGAAACTCGAAGTTGAAAGTTGTAAACAAATGTTGGTAGCAGAAAAACACGTTCGTAATAAAAGATTGAATATTGGGAAAGGTATAAAATGTGTCGGAAGAGCGTCGTGCGCGGAGTGTACAGTCAACTACACACGGCCGCATTAAATACATAGTAAATCACATAAAGGTTTTATGTGACTTCACTCGAGTTTATTGCGGCAATGTACTCTGTACAGACAGCAAATACACACTCATATAATTTTCCAATAAATATAATTAATATTTTAATTGATCGAATTCGAAATGTGCTCGTAAATATGGAGAACATCTAGAAAATATGACAGTATAAAACGACATGTAACTTTTAATGCTCATATCGACGCTGGAAAGCGTCAACGCTGTAACCCCGAAAGTATGAACTTTACAGGAGAGCCAAAAAATGATAACTCGTGAGCTGATACGCCTACAAGCATGCGGTATTTAGCAATGTTGTGTAGTTTGTGCTAAACTATAATAAAATCATTATCGTTTGATAATGGTTGAAATTATTAACGTGTGAAAAACATATTCGCGATTTCAAGGGTTACAGCGTTTATGCTTTCCAGCGTCGATATATTTGCAGATCATACCTAATGCCTGATGGCAAAGAATATCACTACATTTCATAACCAGCAGACATCAGACATGAAAATATAATCCTGGTTTTGGCATAACCGTGCTTAATAACCACGGTTATGGTAATAAGACGATTTTTTCTAAATTAAAAACTGATATGAAATGTATCACATAGTTTAACGGTCGGTGCTATTTTAATTATTCAATTTTTTTTCTGCTAACAGTACTCAAATATGGCTGCTGTCGTGCGGTTATACCTCGCTTAACGATTTTTCCACCACCACAGTGTGTCGCCTTAACAGGCAAATGCGCAGAGCTTCGAGCTTTTTCTGGAGAGCTTTCGTAACTCAGTGGGAATAACTTTGGTGTTAAAGTGATAGCTAGACGAGCTTTACGGTAATGTACATAATATAGTATATATAATTATTTTATTACATTTAAACCCTTATAATAAATATTAATGCCATTTTCAAAGATATAAAAAGAATGTAAAACCTTTTATCTTGAACAACATATAAAATTGATTTACAAACAAAGTAAATTAAATTAGAATTTTAGATGATTTGTTTTGAAAATCATTACTAAAAACACTATCTTTTTCCATTTTTAGTTCTTAGGCAATTTTTTTTAAATAAGAAATCTTAAACTTGAAAAATTATGTTTCAATTCTTTTAAGATCTATTTAAATCGTATTTATTTAATTACTTTATTTTGCTACGACTTTTTCATCCGACTGTACCCAGTTCCAGAGGTTTCAAGTCGTAATGAAATGAGAGCGGTCCTGTGAAGTGAGGCCATTTGAGACGTGTTTTCGTCTGGTTTAAGGCAAAATTATTTTAAATGTGGAGCCTTTAAATTTTATTGCAAGGTTTAGTATGAAAAGAGGTTTATTATTTCATTTACTAGAAGAACACGACTTTGCAATGCTATAGTTAAAAAAAAAAATCAAAATTCTAAATTAAAACAATGTCTTATTGCAAGTAAAAATTGATGTTCAAAACGAAAACCATTTTTCATTTCATTATTTTTTTTTTATACTCAGGCGTCCTATGTTTGGGAACTTTTACGGGACAAACACGTTTGTATACACCCATACAAATTATATACGGGTAAATGTTCAATCCATTGCTGAAATTTTGTTTAAAATTATTTTAGTTTATCAAAAACAGTTATGTACACATGAGCGCGTAATTATGATGAAATGCGGTTTGTATTATTTTAAAATATTTTAAATTATAACAAATTTTATGTTATTTACAAAATGTTACAATAACATTTGTAAGGTCAGATAATTGTTTTTTTTTAATCTGATGAATAAGATTTTATAAAATCAATGATGTGTTTGAAATTTACTGAGATAATAAAACATCTTTCAATAGTATTATTATTTAACTTTGGCATTTCAATGTGTAACCTTTGTAATGTACAACGAGCGAAAAAGTTATGTTACTTTCGTTACTATTTTTTTATTTATGTTTTGAATTTTTCGCACACCGTACACTTCTATCGTGAATTCAAGTCTTTATTTTAATAGAGTCGAATTAAAAAAAAATCCTATGAAACGTGACCACTTATCATGACAAATGTTCTATCAGAAGGTGGATATTTTATTCATATTATAATAAACACAATTATTTCGAACTCATTTAAACAAAACAGTAAACAACATAGACTATTTAGTAAGTGCAATTATAGATTTTATACTAATATATATATGTCATATTATTGTCTGCATTTTGAAGTGTCCACTGCATGGAGTGGTGTACACAAAAAAAAGTTAATTCATAAAATCGATCCGTCATCATCACAAAAGATATTAATATAGGCCTTATAATAAACGTCAAGGGGGTCGACAGAACTCAAGAGTCATTCTCAGGTGTGTTCTGTTCTCATAATGAGATTACGAAAGTCTTTATTTTCGAACATGTTTGGATCTGTTTTTAAAAGATGTTTTGAAAAAAGAAAACGAGATTAAATACTCATTGGAGTGCTTCGAAGAGTTAGAAAAAAAGATTATATGGACTTTTAACGTATTATAATTTTAGTTTTATTTATCAAGCATTGAAACTGTAAAAGTAATCGATGCTACAAGAAAAAAGATAATTGACCCAGTAAATTTTTAACAAATAGGTAACAAGTCTATTTAGACTAGTTTGATACTGACATTTTCACTATTGACAATGACGTTAAAATCTTTTTGTGGAATTGACTGTCCACTCTATCAGAATTACTTTAAAACAATTTTGAAACACCCAATATTGCATATCATTATTTTTTTATTACCTATTTGAATCTCTTTGGTTGACTACATCTATTACCATGTCATAGTATATTTAAAGAAAACAGAAGCTCATTCTAATGATGCACAACAATGGTGTAATTTAATAACCTGTCTACGATGGTGGTGCGATAGACTCAACGATATTTACGCCCGAGTGTCGTTTGGAATCAAACCCAGTACTGTATTACAAATGGCCGTAAGCAACAGTTAATAAGGTAGCGTGTTTATCTTATTGAATGTTGGTGATATCCGCACCGGGTGATGGATATGTGCGGGAGGCCGCGATACCGTCGACAAACGAGCTTCTTTAGGGATGGGGCAGTTATCGATGCCGGGATATCGATAGAAAGTTATCTGACCAATAGCCAACTTTTGTAAAAAATATTTCGAATTATAAATGCATCGCTACAGAACTCAATATAACATTTCATAATTGTTATAAAACAAGTCTCCTTGCTACAACAAAACTCAATTTCCTCGTGATATTTGTGTTTAATTTGGAATGAAATAAAAAATCAATTTTAATTTATACATTCAAGTTCAAGAGTAGGAATAAGTGACAGATTTTGTTACATTTTAATAAAATTAAGAATTAAATAACCTTCTTATTTTTTATCGATATTTCAATGTGACGTCACTATTAGAAGAAAGCACACACCGATACAATTAGGTGATACCGCGAGGACGCGAAGCGACCGCGACGCGCTAACTTCACATTTACTACATTTGTCATTGCCCGGAAAGAATAGGGATGTCCCTTATAGACATCGATTATTTTTTTAATTCAGAATTTCTGAAAAATGCTTATGTACTTATTATTTAAAACACAACCTTTATTTATTACATCATAAAATGTATTTATCCTAACATAAGAAATTTATCTTAAGCTATTATGATGCTATTATGGAACAATTTCTGTTAACAATATTAACGTATTGTAGTATTAAAGTTACAAATGGTACCATTTGCTACCGCGTATTCCATTGTTTGGCGCGATGTCAATGAACTGTTTAAAATAAAATTTGTTATAATCTTGTCACAATCGATCAGTGTAACGTCGCACCTTTTAATAATTTGATAGTGCAAAACAAAGCTGTCATATTTAATACGTAGGTACTAACGAAATAATTTATCGATAAAATTATTCAATAACAGTGAAACATAACCTACGTTTAGGTTTATAATTACATTCCTTTAGTTAGATGCTTTTTTGTTTTCTTTTTTTTAGACTACAAAACAATAGACAGTTTGATGTTCTAATTCCAATTTCTAATAGTAAATCTTTTAATATGTTATCAGTTAGAAAAAAAGTAAAGAAATACATACAGCCATATCTATAGCTCAAACTTAACACTATTGAAAATGTACTATAAACAGAGTAATGATCAACCAATCTACTAATTCTAGTAGTTCTTTTTATAAGTGTTTAAAATGATAAGAAAGTAATAGAAAATATGTATGAAACTATAAACTCTGCCTATCGATTTGATGACTAGCATCATTGTTTATGTAATCATATGTATCTATTAATAAGTAAATATTTATTCCACTGAATGTAATAACATAATGAAATGATCGCATTACATGATGTCATACTGCTAATGCTTAAATATAAATTAGAAGATATGATAACAGTTTTTTTTTTTTATTTTCAACCAGTTACACTCTATCTAATGCTAGTCATCATCAGCTCACTATACGTCCACCACGCTGGCTGAGTGCGGATTGTTTGACTTCACACATATCTTTGAATTTTTTCGCAGATATATGCAGGTAGCATCGCGATGTTTTCTATCACCGTAAGAAAATCGATTAAATGTACATATGTAAATCGAAAGTCGAACCTAGGACCTGCAGTTTACTAGTCAAAAGCTTAAACCTGATCCACAGACGCCCTTCATTGCTATTAGATTTAGTATTACACCTTATTAGGTATTAATTAATAAGAAAACTCTATTTTTTTCCTTTAACATATAAAAAATGTCATACCTTAATTTTAAATGACAATCTTCCCTCAAATACCTACATAAATTATCAAAATAAGGCTAATGAAATCAACTAATCCTATTAATTATCACTCACAGAAGCTTTTAAGTTTAATTGGGAATTAACCAGAAAATGTGTAAAATATAAATTTTTTATAATATATCGAAAATATATCCCTCCCTAGTCTATGGTAAACTATTACGTGGAAGTGTTATCTATGCGTCTCAGGCCATCTCTCATTTTTGGACCGCACGGGAGGCGAGCTGAGAGATAAGAGCGGATTAACTCTCAACTATTTATCATCGGTTGGACTTTTTTTGACTACCGTACTAGTGGACGGACCGCCTTGGATTATGAAAGCTAGACAGATAATCGATGTATGTTAGGTGGTGATATTTTAAAAGAATTTAATGAAGACGAACTTTTATTTCTAGCTTTTTAAAATAATAAATTAAAATTTCACTTCATTGCAACTCAAAATTTCCTCAAAAGTATAATATTTTTATTTTTACTGTTTACAAAATAAAGACATGCATTTGGAATTAAAATTACTTAACACAAGACAAAAAACGACACTTTTTAACCTTCACCTACTCACAAACCTTATAATAAATAAGGAATGAAATCTTCTATTAAACTATTACATTCACTATTAATTTGATAAAGAGATTAAAACTAGCTGTCGCCCGCGACTCCGTCCGCGTGGAATAACAAAAAAAGTAGTAAGTAGCCTATGTGTTTTTCCAGACTATGATCTATATCTATGCCAAATTTTATCGAGGTCCATTGAGCTGTTCTGGAGATACTTTCAAACAAACGTCTATCCATCCATCCATCTAAACATTCGCGTTTATAATACTAATAAGATTATATATGTGACTTTATCTTTGTATTTTTGCGAATAAATTGTTTAAACCTAATATATCTAATAATTAAAACCAAGTTACCTATAGTAAAAACGATCCAAAAGCGTTGCAACACAACACAAAATATGCCAACAATCCAACATAACTTAGATGGGAACGAATCCAAAACAGCTGATACGGAACAATAACGAAAAACAAATGAACCTATTTAAATGAAAAGAACCAAGATGTGAATGAACCTGCCACCTTGAGCAGCTCCTGATGTTATAAAGAACAATACCCTATTGTTGTCGGTCTACGTCATAGGTCGGAATATAGGTCAGTGTGGGTCCAAATCAGCTGATCGTGGGATCGCCTTTTGAATAACAGTTCCCGTGCTAATTCTTTACTTGATCTTATCTTTGCTTTCCATTGTACGGCCATTGAATTAGTCTAAGATTGTAAAAATTAACACGTTCTATGCCATTACGAAAGTGAATTCGGTTCGTCGATGGCAATGAAAGTGTTAATTGTATAAAGTAATAGTTTTTATATAATTCATTTCTTAAGTAAGTTATGCGATTTATACAATGTAATTGTTTCTATATGTTTAATACGATCAGAACTTAAGATTTCAAATCCGAAAGTTTACTTACTAAAATAGTCGATGTCTAAGCAAAACTTTTGCAGAATCTTACTAATAATAAAAATGCGAATGTTTAAATTGATGGATGTTTGTTTGAAGGTATCTCCGAAACAGCTCAATGGATCTTGTTAAAATTTGGCACAGATGTAGAACATAGTCTGAAAGAACACGTAGACCTCTTATTAAGGGTTTTTTTTATTTCGCGCTGACAGATTCGCGGATGAGAGCTAGTCTCATAAATCTGCGGCAAGAGTCGCCTTTGGCTACTAAAGATATTTATGTGGTAATAAGTAATCTGACTGAAATAAAACGATTGTTCTAATAGATTAGAGGAAGGCAACGCATTTGAAATTGGGGATGTCTATGGACAGCGGTCACTACGCTATTTCGGTGAACTCGGATGGTCGATCGCTCGTTTACCACCTTATGATATAAAAAAAATAGTTTTATTACGTGTGGAGTCAAATTAACTTTGCTATGAATGACATTGTCACCGCAACACGTAATTGATACATCCGTACATCTGCGGAGACAATCAGAAAGAAAGCGCTCAAGGACGTCCTCCTAGATGCGAGATAAGAACAATTGGTAAACAAAACGGCAGCATGCCGGCTGACATAATTGCGTACACCAAAACAAACAATGTCCCATTGTCTTGTGAGGTCAGATTCCGCACTCCGCAGCGCGCAGCAGTAATTGGCCTGGCTTGACAACTTGGATTCCGTTTAAAGGTTTGAAGTTTACAGGGACGTATTACAATGTCTACTAGACCATACATTTTTGTAACACATTCATATATCATAGATTATCATGTAATGATTGCAGTGGGTTACCATTGTTACAAAATATTTATATTTTTTCAAAAGAAATGAGAGACTTGTTGGCAGTTGAAACTCATGGTTAGTCTTATTTACAAATTCTTCTGAATATAACAAAAATGAATTATTCAAATTTAAAAATACCTTTGTTAGCTATTTGTGAAATAAAAAAATATTTTAGTTAATTGTTTTTGACAGCCAAAAAATATTTTTATTATAAACCTATATTTGTGGATGTTATCCGATTTATTTCTTTCTTAATGATCCATGTTTTAAATTTGAAGACTTAAGTCAAAACTGACGTGTACCAGGAATGCATAAAATCGAGTGGGTTTCGATATAACGAACGTGTCAAAACAAAGGGATAAAGTTAAGTAAAACATGAGCTGTACCGTAAGCCCGCAATACCGGACTCTGGTTAACCGAGAAACATTTTAAAGAGATTTTTAATTTTATAATTAAAATAAAGTCTCCGCACAAAATTCCACGATTGTTTGTTAAAGCAAGTAACTTATATTTTCCTAACTAATTTTTAACAAAGTTAGTTCTCAAAAATACGAGTACAAGTTCAAAATTTGTACTCGTATTTTTTTTGCGCGCGAACGGAATCGCGGTCAAATGCTAGTACATTCAAATATATATCTTCAATCCGCTTTTTCTCGTCACTTGGGTCACTTCAAATAATCAGTCATGCGCTGATTGTCTATCAATCTGTTAGGTCAAGGTGTTAACTTCTATAGTTGACTAACCTAACGGTGTTACAGACTGTTTTAATAGCTAAGCTAACTCCCGGTTTTAGAAGTCAATAAAATAACAATTAATCTATAAGTTAAATGCTGTTCAACTTTGTTTTGCTCATCTATATATAATTATAAACAAAATCGGTTTAATCGACATCTTAAGGACTGGCTTTATTCAGTCGTGAAAGACGATATTATTTTTCAGGCAATCAAATAGTCCCTAAATGTTTTGTTGAATCGAAGCAATTTTTCTTATATATTATTTACTTCAAACGTTTCAATAAAATGTCAAATATATTACAAATTGTAAAATAAGTTATGTACTTAAATCGAAGCTGAAAAAGATTCATTAAAATTTCACACTAACAGCGATAACTTAACCTAAACTAAGTCACAACTTGAGCTCGTAAAAATCTGAAGATTTACCACGCGTTACTTAAATTACGCGGTTGCAATAAATATCATATTTTATGACTGGATGATAATTTTGTTTTTCATGGATCATAACCTAAAAATTAAGAGTTAAAAATACGTTTTCGTACAAGCGTTTATACAGTAGTAACCGGTAGACATGAAAATCTCTACCACTATGTTTTCTTTAAAAACACTATTTTTAGTAGGTACAGTGTGTGTAGTTTGCTACATGCGCAGAGGTCTGAATGCGATGTGCCAAATGGAAGACTGTAAAGTCTGCCTACTACAGTGTAACTAGTAGGCGCGGTCGCCTATCGGTCGAAATTTGACCATAACTTGTAATGAAAGATTTTTTCTGTGTCAAATTTCACTCTAATCAGGTCATAAAATTTCTCTAAAAAGGGGGTACAAAGTTTTCGCTTCATGTATAGATTGTGGAATGTCGTGAATTACTTGGTTCAGATAGCGTGGCTTTCGCCTCCTAATCTATGTCGAATTTGAAGAAAAAACCCACCGAAAACCGTTCGGGGAACCGATCGAATTATCTCCTGAACGATTTTATGCGGCGCGCGTCGGTTTACGATCGCAACAGTGTTGCCATGGCGGGACCGGAGTTGATTTATTGGGAGTTTCATGTGGCAACGGTGCGAACACGTCGATTTTGAAATGGCAACTCATTTCAAATTTGCTCGCATCTCGCTCGATACTTTGTTATTGCGAATGTTGAATTCATTTTTTTATTTTATTGTCAATGTACGTATTGGCGTGAGGGTATTCAAAATGCGTAACGTCGTATAAAAAGTTATTGCGGTGTATTTTGCACGGGAATATTTTGAAAATTTTCCTTTTCTGTGAAATGTGACACTAAAAAGTTTAAAGCTTGGATATTAAGCTCACGAGTATGACAAATTTAGACGGTAAGCAAATATGGATGAATCGTGTGCAAAAAAGGAGTGAATTATAACGATGAATGAGACACACATACGAAAAAGTAATAGGAAGAATAGATGAATTTTGAAATAAAAAAACAATTGCATTTTTATCTCTAAAAAATTCATCAATCTTCCTAAAAACTAATAGAATCAAGTAAATTATAAAAGAAAATTTTTAGAACTAAAAGCTTAGTTATATTAAACCTTGTGCCGTTATGTATCTTGGTATACATACAGCCTTACAAAAGTTTTTAACTTTACATCAATTTGCAAATATTCATATCTATAGCCACATTTACTGTTAATAGTTAATAGCTTGTACATTAAAATCAGAATGTCATTGGTATATTCAGAAAGCAGAAATATCGCACAGTTAAAATAATTTCTGCACCGAGAAATAGGGTCCGTACCTAATCCGAGTGTGGTGGAAAGGTGAGCGCTCACACAGCTATAGCCAACTATAGAAACATACGGATTAAAAGTTGACCGAACATGTGTTTTAGAAATAAACTACTTCGAAATTTCTCTACAAGGTAATAATTTAGATACTTCCTAGTATTAATGGTTGATTAAAGTATTATCTTACTAATATTATAAATGCAAAAGTTTGTATGTTCGTTATTATATATATCCAGAACAGCTTAACGAATATCTGAAATTTGGCATACATGTAAAATATAGTTTGGAAGAACACAGGCGCTACAAATTAAGTTTTTTTTTAATTCCGCGCGGACTGAGTCGCAGACAAAAGCTAGTTTGAATAAAAGTCTTACTTGACATGTTTTCAAATATACATACACTAAAAATAACTATCTTACAGCTTAAAGTGTTTTTCTGTGATGTTTAGTTCGGGCTCAGTTTGGAATATAGGAGATGTATCAAACAAAAATATTATACGATACGTTATTTCTCAACTTTAATTATTCGTAATTGTGGATTCAATTCAGAGTTGTATTAAATTCATGGATCATCGTCATAATACACTTAATACACTTTAGGCAGATTAAAGAATTGCTCAGCATAGTTTAGAGCCGTGTGTTCTCGCAATAAACAGCGAGAAACATGACGCCTGCCGCCGTTTTTGAGCAAAATATTGCACGTTAATTTAACACAGCCGGCCCGGTCATTTGTGGCATACGAGCCACGAGGCCTCCATTCCACCTCTTTTTACCTCTTATTGCCTCTTTCGAGAGGCACGTTTTCGCGACGATTCGACTCGTTTTGGAGATGTAACCTTACATTTCTTTTTCCAAAGACTTTGAATGTTTACCGTTGAACTTCTTTACTTAGTTGTTGAAGTTGACGTTTTGTAATATTGCAAGAAAATGTTCAGTCACATTTTGTGATATGAAAATAAGTAACGACAATTGTAATTGAATAGTGGATTCGAATCAACGTTAAAACGTGTTATACTTATCCTGAATTATCGCTTATTTGAGTCAACAGTCAAAATATAACCTATTTCTTACAGAATTCTGTCTTAAGTACTCAAAATGGTACAATCTTCTTGCGATATTTATTGAAAACGAAACGCTTACGAACAAATTGTAAGCTGTAGCATGTAGTCAACTGTAATAGAATATACTTCAGTTTCAATCATCACTTAGGTTTATAATATCAGTGGGATTACATGAGTTCATTTGAAATCCACTTCCTATCACATGCGACACCGTCAGCCAGTGAATCGATTTCATTTCCTGTCGCAATTCAAATATAATAACGAGATATATTATACATTATCGTTATGCAAACAGGGTCGACAGTTTCACGGGCTCTCTTCACACGGTTCTTATTTAAATATTAAAGTTATGTTTATACAGGCAATGTAAAACATGACCGTTCGCAACCCGAGTATTGTTTAGACTGATCTTGGACTCAATGAGTGTAACACGAAGCCGATATCGATATCGTAATCCCGAAATCGATTGTGAATGAATCTGGCCAGCAATTGACATTTGTTTTTTTTTTTACTTCGTCAATGACATGTGTGGTATTTGAGCTGAATGGTTTAACGTTCATTATTCAAATTAAGAACACATTTTTACTTATGTTTTTTTTATACAATAGTTGCCAGTATTGTTTTAACTAACGTCAATGATAAGATCTATGTGTGTGTTGGTTTGGTCGGGGAAAAACCCTGACCTTACAAAACATCTAAATATGTTTACTTACTTCGTTTTACCTTTTTCATACATTTAACAACTTATGTATTGTGTCAATAATAGTATGCACAATTTTATAATTAATTTAATCTATACTTATATAAATGAAACATTTTATTGTTTGTTTGTTTGTTTGCATTAAATAGGCTCCGAAACTACAGAATCGATTTGAGAAATTCTTGCACTACAATGAAAGAATTCCTATAGAAAAGCTTCCCTTTCCTCGAGTAACATTTTACTAATATTATAAATGCGAATGTTTAGATGGATGGATAGATGTTTGTTTAAAGGTATCTCCAGAGCGGCTCAACGTATCTTGACGAAATTTAGTACAGATTTAAAACATAGTCTGGAAGAACACATAGGCTTATAAAGTTTTATGCGGACAGAGTCGCGGGCAACAACTAGTAGGTTATTTATTACTAGATTTTTTTTAAATTCCGCGCGGACGAAATCACTATCAACTACTAACTTTATTAAAAAGGAATTTGTAGTAAAAGTTGGTTTTGAAAGGCATCTACGTAAATAGTTTGATCGGGTGTTTCTCGTTGTGCCTATTAGCCGATTGGGACAGATTACCCATTAAAATCACGAATGAATATATGAATTTTTCCGTCATAATTTAATAACTACATTTGCAGCAGTTTTTCTTGTAAATACCAACTTAGCAACAATTCGAAGTTTCCTAAGTAATTTTATTTATAAATATTTCGTGTAGCAATGGCGTGTAATTTTAAGTTAAAATGAAATTGTTAATTTGTTACTAAAGTTATAATAAACGTATTTTCGTTTCACGCTTGTTGGTAGATTTCCACCTTTTAGTTTTTATTCGTTAAAACGTCCAATTAGACGGTTGTACGATTTTTTTATGATAAGTAACTTTATATAAACAAGTAGGTAATTAAGGAGTATTCATGAAGAAAAACATTTTGTTTTTCGTATATTTAATGAGAAAATCCTTAAAGAATATATTAAAAACTTATTTTTGTTTTATTTTAAATTAAAAAGAGTGGGTTAAAAAGGTATGACTTTGAATTAAGAATACTTATTTATAAAGTTGTTTAAATACACTTACCGTTGGATTTCCACTGCAGAAACATTTACACTAAAAACAGATTGTCATCATTCTAATTTTTAGCCGACTTCAAAAAGAAGGAGGTTATTAATTCGACTGCATTTTTTTTCTTGTGTGTTACCGCGATACTCCACCCCTGGTGGTCCGATTTTGATAAAAAATATTTTATTCGAAAGGAAGTGCTTGCAGATGGGTCCCATTTTTTTTTTTTTAATAACTAGAAGACTAGTAGATTTTTCTTTTAAATATTACATGAATACAATATTTATGTTTCGGGCATTGCGTAGTTAAGAAGTGTAGGTAAAATATGTAGTATAAGTAATTGCAGCAAATTATACAGTACATTATGATAAGCGCATCAAGCCTTATGAATCAATTCCTTACGCCTCGATAATTTGCCGCTGATCGCACGCACACTAAAAGCCCTTACGAATGGAACTCACCACAGTGAGAAATTGTATAAAATTTAATTTTATTGTTATTTAACTCTTGCCCTTTTGAATTTATGTCTACTTATACTTGCTCACTTTAGTATGTTATAAATTACATCGCCTAAAACTTAAATTTATCTGAAGATCTTCATAACCTTAATCTTAATATATATAAATCTCGTGTCACAATGTTTGTCCTCAATGGACTCCTAAACCACTTAACCGATTATAATAAAATTCGCACACCATGTGCAGTTCGATCCAACTTCAGAGATAGGATAGTTTAAATCTCAAATTATAGTCGCAATTTTAATTTATTGCTAATTATTTGTCTGTTATTATTTGACAGTCACAATTATCTGTTAACTCCAAATGATTCTAACAGACGTCGATACCTTTCGACTGGGTTGAGTGAGTAATCAATACATGACGCTGCTATGGTACGACGGTCTACGAACGTGTCATATAAGCTTATTAACTGCGCGCGGACGGAGTCGCGGGCGACAGCTAGTATTAATATATAACCATAAGCCCAATATCGAGGTAAATGTATAATCTTTTTAATTGTTTATTTTAATTAACAGCAAATATTCATGTTTGTATTATGTAACCGTGCGTGATGTATGTGAAACCTTTGAATAAGGGCGAGCAGTAAGTGGTAAGAAGTATTTATCATAAAACATATTTTTGTTATTCGAGAACAAATGGTAGGGGATCAATCATCAAAAAATTAGTATCACTAATTTGTACGATCGATTTGCGTACAATATATTTTATATGCAAATAATGTTAAAATCGTATTATCTCGCTTCGTCGACTTAACCTTCGGATAAGAGCTAACGTATCAACTGTACAAATTACGATAAAACATATAGTAACAACATATTGAATTAGTAGTACATCAACAGGATCCTACGTAAAAGATCATAACTCATTTCTTAAGCAAAATGATTTTGTTAACTTTTCGATCTCTGAATTAAACAAGATCTTTAGAAAGGATTTTCTAATATCTAAACAACTAGATATTGAAATCTAGATTAAAACACTAAAACTAACTAGTCAAAATAATAAATCAATTCTATGTCTTTAATTCATTAATCTAAGTTAAGGCTGTCATTAAAAATCGCAATTATTATGTTACAATTATTTTCGTAGGAATCACCAAAGTATGT
Source organism: Papilio machaon (assembly GCF_912999745.1). Lineage (NCBI taxonomy): Eukaryota > Metazoa > Arthropoda > Insecta > Lepidoptera > Papilionidae > Papilio > Papilio machaon. Next base: position 2,328,530 of record NC_060011.1, read on the forward strand.
TTTCCCAGTCTCGACAATATCTAAATCAGATAACTCAAGTTGCTTTTATACTCTTAGGTCACGACCTAAAAGGTCACGAAATAAATGGTTAGGATTAGATTTGCTGAAGATTGTTGAAAATATTTTGCATGATCCTGAACCCAACAAATTGTAACCTTTTTTATCCTTCTACATTCATACAAAGCATTGTCTTTATAATAATTATTTTATTTAAACTAGCCAGTACTCTACATGTTGTAATTTGATTCCTTTAATTAAAAACCATCAAGGGATTTAACATAAAAAAATTAGACAGTGTTTCAAGTTGTTGAAAATACTCCTTGGTTAGTTTCTGGTATTTTCTTTTTTTTTTTGTAATCAAAAATTCTGACAAAATTGTTCTTTTGTTAATTCATATATAGTAAAATATAAAGTCAACAAATTAAAATAATATTTTCTTATTTCACCGAAATCTAATATTTTACAATACAAATACATTTTATCTTAAACATACGTCAATCCTTTTATACCGTGACTCTAACGTCCGGCGCGGATTTTCGACAAATAATGGTTAATGAAAAAATATATGTGTAGGCTTGCGAAATGCGATCTTTACCAATAAATAATGAAGTACTTATACCGAAAGTATTGTAGTGATACATATTCGAGGTGAAACATATCACCACGTTGACGTCAATAATATCAAACAGTGATCAAAGCGTTAAAACACGCGTTTAACTGAACATTAAGCTTTTTTCATATTGTAATGTCATCAGAAGTAAAGATGTGTTCAAAATTTCAGATCCGTCAACAGGAAGTCAATTTCAATTACTAGATTACTATATTTAACCTAAATAAACAGAGCAAGTTAATTAAACCGTAAAAAATGCTTACGGCCATATTGGATAACCGATGGCGTATAATTGCATACATTCGTATGCGCTACGCAGTGCCCATGCGTCGTGCAAACCTCCTAAAGCGGACTTCGCGTCTTTAATATCGATTAGAATCGATATTACCTTTTAATTAGATTGTTTATCGATTTTAAATTGGACGAAATTATCGTTTTAAATACGTCCAAGAATACCGCCTACCATATAAAACATACCCTGAAAAATCTAAAGCAAATTAACTGATTCTATTATTCTATTAAAATAAGCAAGAAAAAAATGTAACCTCTTTTTCAAAAACATTATGTATTAAAACTGCTAAATCAAAATGCCTATAACATATTTCATATCGTAACATGAATCTTAAGAGTTTTCAACGCTTCTCAAAGTTAGCTAAGATTGCCAGCATTGAACAACTTTTTCGCTTGGCACAGGATAAAGATGGGTTCACTTTACAGATGATCAACCAGTAATGAAGAGACATTAGAAGAAGAAGAAGCTTTGCTGGTTATAGCTAGCTCAAGTCTATAGAAAATCTATAATCCAGATTTTTATAATGTTCTGATACTTATTTTCAGTAGAATTCTGTAGAAGCTCATCTATATATATAAAAGAAAGTCGTGTTAGTTACACTATTTTTAACTCAAGAACGGCTGAATCGATTTGACTGAAAATTGGTGGGCTTAGAAAAGCTTAGAACCAGGAAACGAACATAGGATAATTTTTACCCCGTTTTCTATTTTTAATTCCGCGCGGACGGAGTCGCGTGTAAAAGCTAGTTAAATATAAAAATATTCTTTTACTTAAGGTTTTATACCTTAATTATGAGTAGTAGTATACATGACAGATTGACGTCAAAAGACAAGGAAGATATCAACATATGACGATCTTCCGTTTGTCTGTTTGTCTGATTCACTTTTGGTTTCTTTTCCTGCTCCTTTAAATATAACACAATGATAAATATTAATTACTAGACTTATAAATGTTTAATACATATTTATAAATTGTAAATATATAAGGTTGTACATGAGCAAGATATGTATCGATAGGTGACAGATTCCTGCACCTGAATCCCATTTGACAACACATCCACCTCCATTCCAAACTGCCTTGAGTTTGCTTTTGATGTATAGCTTATTTCCCTGTATTCTGCTATACCCTGGATGGGGCAGGGAATCCCTGCCCCATCCCCCCTATTCTTTGTGTACACTGGTTGATTATTGCAGACGAACCTATAGGTACTTTCACACCTTCTTTCACATCCTTACCGATGCGGATTAATACGGCTTGAGGTGGCCGGGCGCATATGGCGTTTAGCCTAAACCTCGTTTAAGAGTAACTAGGCTCGAGGGCTCCCTCAGGAGCCTCGGCTCGGGCTGTTACTTCGTTAATTACTGGATGTTAAGTTTTGTATAAAGACATATTGCTATACTTTTCACTATCTTTGAAAATAGAGAGATAGCCCATCGAAGAATACGTGAAATCTGATGAATGAATCAGATTCCATCAAACAATGACAACTTCACTACTTTAACGTCAATTGATTTATAAAATCGATTTGACCTTGTCCCCTGCGTGTCGCTGTCGTGTCGTTGCAGTGTCGTCGGTGACCCCGCACGCGATCTCAGATCATGTTAATCAAGTGGAAAATTTTCTGAATCATCATCACTGTATAATATGTTGGTAATTATTAATGAAGACCTGTATCGGTGATCTTATTACCATCAAAATCGTTTAACATTGTTGAAGGATAATTGCAGATATATAGCACAGTGTTAAATTTAGAACACTGTCTCAATCATTTAATTAAATCATCCTTTGTTTCTTTGGTATCCAGGAGAAATCTTCAAAGGTTATAATGCCTTCTAGGGAAAAACTGTTCGTTTTGACTGACTAAAACTCCTATGATGGCAATCTTTGATTGCGACTAGAATGAGTTCCGGGATCTCCAAAGGAACTCACCCCCTCATCCCCTTTGATGTTGACTCATTATGAAAAAAGTAGTAAAATCTTAGCGTTAAATAACATTTGAATATCTACTTTCTCCAAAGCAATTTAGATTTAGTCAAATATAAATTCGATAATTCTCTTTTGATATGTTGTCTGACATTTGAAAGGTGAATATGACGGTTGATGAAAAGATCCATCCGCCGCACCTAATGCTAAACGAATCAACGGTTCTTTGATACATCCACACCTCGATGCTCTTCCGAAAATTAATACCAAACTTATCAAACCATTTTCACCTTTATCCACATAGTAATAAGAGGATAATTGGTTTAGGAATGTAATCCAGCTATATACATAGAGGAAGTTCGAAGAACTCAAAATATTCACCTCCCACTCGAAGTTAACGGTATTTTTTTATCTGTGCACGCGGACACTCGTACTGGTATCGCAAAGTGACAATTTGCATATATTATATCTGTACAACATATACTTTTACATATACAATGTACTCGCAGTAATAATATGCAAGAATACGACGTGTAAGGCAAGTCATTGGCATTACGAAAGGTCTTATTAATATAAAATAATAATTTACTTAGTATTTAACAGTTTAACTTTAAATATGAATGTGGAGGGGTACCTCCAGTAGGGCCTAGGATTGCGTGAAACATGAAAAAGGGAGTGAGGACTGAAATAGCAGAAAATAGATCGATTGGTGAACGAAAACCTAGTGAGTCCATAAGGTTAGAGAGTTGATGAATTTAATGACTAAGTTGCTATTTCTATTCCATTTTTAATTAAAACCAAAATTAAACGAAGATCCAACATGCCAGTATTGTGCGCCTAAATTATGTTATTTTACCAGTTGTAAGATTAAAAAAAATATATTATATCTCTCACCTTCTGTTTGTGGACGTTAAACGTTCGTTTACAGAGCACGCCTACGCTAAAGGCGTTCGGAAATTCAAAATTCGAACGCATTTGCAATTCAAAATGGTCGCCCGAGTGACGTAGCACGAAATCAAGTTTATTCCTATGCTAATTTGAGTCGGGTAATTACTTTTTGAAAAGAGAATAAGAAACAAAATTAATTTAAATTAATAAAAATGTTATTTTGAATCTCCGAGGTGAAATAAATTCTTGTTTTTATTTGAAACCTTTTTAACACTTTTTGTAATGCATATAAATATAACAGATTTACGAAAAAATATAAAAATCTTTGTTACTTAGTTCATTCGTGAATTTCTTCTGTCATTAGAACATTCTTTCGTAAAAGTTTTCTGGCTATCCTTTCGCACTTTGATAGGTGAAGCTGTAAGATTTAATTGAATGAACAAAATAGCACCATCGTAATAAGTCGTTTAATGGATACTGGAGTCCGTTTGGCACAGGAGAAAGGCATGGGTAGGGGGAAAAATCCTCTCCTGTGCTTCTCCTTCTCTGTCGATTAAAGGTTTGCTGTGTTGCCGATACATATGAAACTGCAGAAGACTTTGTTAGTGGTCACTTCGGTAATTTAATGAGTTCAGATGGCCGCTTGCGAGTTTGTCATGTGTTATTAACAAAAATAGTATAGAATTATTATGAGAGGCACTAAGGGTCTGCTTAAGTGACCGTTAAATGTCTCTGAATGTGGCAGTAACTACACGATATTCATTTAATTTAATTTAGTATGATGAGTATGTAAATTTATTTTTTAAATGTCAGACGAAGTTAGTGACTCTACAAGTCAGTGTCCTTTGCCTTTTGCCACTCGATATATTTAGGTACAGTGTATTAAATCAAAACCTAAACTTTTTAAACACGACCTGACGACTACTAACGTGTTCTTCATATATTTTAAACGTAAATAAATAAATAATAAAGAATTTTTTTTTGGTTATAATGAGTGAGGAGAAATTTTATGATAGAGCTAACTTTATTAGAAAATTTGGTGTCTTAAGTATCTTCAGATGTTGAAAGTAACGAGAGATACTAATTGTTTAAGACTTTGAATAAGTGTAATGGAATAGGTCCTGGATAGTGAACTTGTAGAGCAAAATCTCTGTATAAAACATATCGTCATCCCTGTCATTATCTTTGACAAAACAGATATAACAATATGTTTTAAATGGGGATTTTCGTGTAAGAAATATACGATTAACCATTACAGCATCGACAGGCGGCTGTCGAATTCACTTAATACTTTTTTTTTCGTGGATTAATGGATTTAACTGCACTTGAACAAATATTGTATAACAGACTTAAAAAAATGTCGTCTCGAACAAGGACGCAAATTTTATTATTCATTAATTTAACGTCGTATGCAATATAAGATAAATGTTTGCATTTCGGCTGCCACTTGCCTACCGATACCGAGCACAATTAGTGTCGGGACAATCAGAAGCACCGCTCTGTTATCGATAAATTAACTGTCGACATGTGCAGACAAAACGCGATGTTATCACTAAAGAAGCGCAGCGCGCAATAGGGTTGTCCTTTAAATCTGTTATCGACTTTATTGTTACTTGTTTTTGGTATCGGATAGTTTTAAAAATGTATGGATATTTTCATGAAAGAGTAAATATGTCTCTACGTGTTCAAGTTCTTTGCTTTGAGGTGTATTTAGGTCTTTTTAATGGGCATATACGAAATGAAAATAATTTGATAAATGTTGTAATTAAATGCATTGAAATGAAATATATTTATAATTGACTTCTTTTTTGATTCTTATACTCTACATAGTTGCTGACAGTGTATTTAACAGTTGATGCTGGGGCACCCAGTTTTAATCAATGACCATCTTCACAACCCTATCGATAAACGATTTAAATGGTTCAATTGCTGCGCGTGCGCAGTGCGTCCATTGGTCGGTGCGCACGTTCGCCATTGGCCGGCGGCTCGCGGTCGCACAAAGACCGCGAGAGGCGGCGTCCGGTCCAGCAATTGTCAGGTGTCCGACCGACGCGACTATGAATACGGTCCGATACCGCCTTTGTCCAGTACTAGTACTTCGAACTTTGTTTTAAATGTTTGCTATTATAAATTCAGGGTATATTAAATCGGCAATATCAAAGAGTTTTCACTGTTAGGAATGTAGCACAGATATACAAGTACCTATGTTGTTAATTCTTTCTTTTAAAACTTCCATGCTTGAATATTTAAAGTAAAAAGTTCCTTGTTAGTATCTAGAGTTTCTAGATTGTATAGACCGATAAAATATCTGACCCGGTGGGTATAAATCAAAATAACTTACGACACTTCACTAGAGCCCTACTATTAAAATCAAAAGGGTGTCACAAGATTCTTGTCATACTGTAGTTGTCTTGACATGTTTTATTCTTTTATGTATATGTAAGTTTATATACATTCTGACACAACTAACTGGGATAGTAGAGCATTTCTTACCGGCCGCACACACGCTTGTCACATCTGTAATTTTGATGAAGTGTTCGGATTGAGATTTATAAACAATCTTACACTCGTAATATTGGTATTAAAGTATACCTACTTTAATATTCTGTGTGAATAGTGCTTGTCAATCTGCATAATTTAAGAACTGTCTCACAGAGTAAATAGGGACGTTTCGGGTGCGTTAGGAGTTCTCGGAACACTGTCTCGTTGCACTAGAGGAAAGCCATCTAGGAGGGTTTTATTGAGTCAAGTCTCATATAACCCTATTTTTCCTCCTGAAGGTACCAAAAGTAAAAGAGTAAATACATACGTAATTTATGTCCTAAGTTGTAACGTGACTAATGCAAAAATATAACTACGAAAATGAGATTTAATAATAACATTAAGACTTATAATAACCCAAGAATATTATGAAAATAAAACAAGCTTACAGCCTCGCAAAAAGTTAATAAGTAGTTATACAATGTATGTACAATTTAATTTCATTAGAGAGAAAAAATAAGCGAAGGAAAACCAATAGAAAACCAGTTGCTCTGTTGGTATTAAAAAAATAAATGTACTTTGTAAACCGGCTCCACTTTATGCTGGTTCTTCAACTAGACTGGATATAGATGGAAAATATATTAGAAATGTCTAGATAATTATAATAATAATTAGGCAATGGCTCCCTTTCACTTTCCTATTTTATGTTTGCAAAAGGAAAACTGTATTATATACTTATTTTATATAAGTAAAAGTTTAGTATAGTTAAACCTGGATAAGCGAGAGTCCGAGGTGCCGTGATATTTTTCTCGTTTGTAGAGGTTTGTCGCTTATCTAATTCTCGCTTATTCAGGTTGGACTCTATTTCTTAAAATTCCCAAACTAATGTCCCAACACATATAAAACTTAAGGATTTTTGAAAGTTTATATTTGGTAAATATTATTTTAACAAAACAAAAAAGGCACAAAAAGTGTCTGGTAACTACCATAACCATACTCGTTAACTATTTAAAAAAAAATCCGAATTACCAACATTTTCGTTTTCCAAACGGTCGCCGTGCGGTCACCTTGTGAACGTATTTTGACCTATGCTAATTATCAAGCAAGGACTGATCAATGATTACGAATGAATAAAGTACTAGGAAATATGAAAATATAAGGAAAACCATAAGGGAAGGTCTGACGTCCGAAGAAGTAACAAAACATGACTCAGTACTGGCGTAGGGTAGCCAGAAATGTTGATGAACCACGGACAAGTTTTCTACAACATGACAAACCGTCAATTTTATGATACTCCAGAAAGCACTTGAATTATAAAAGTGAATTAGTGCAAGATAAAAATAATAATTGTAAATGTGACTTTGGTTGTTAATAACTACTAGTTGTCACCTGCGACTCCATCCGCGAGGGATTAAAAAAAAAAACTTAATTAGTAGTCTATGTCGTCTTCCAAACTATGTTATACATCTATGCCAAATTTCAACGATATCCGTTATGCCGTTCTGGAGATACTTTCTAACAAATATCCATCCATCCATCCATCCATCTAAACTTTCGCATTTATATTTTTTGTACAAAGAATCTTATAACAATTTTAATATATGTAAGATCTTTGCCAATCAAGTGATTACAATCACAAGACTTAAGTATTAAGACTGTTATGCAATGGAGTACAAAAAACAGCAATTAATCTTCAGATAAAAGAACACTGTTTTATTTAATAAAAGGTTTTCTTTTTATTAAACCTACTTGTACCAATATAATAATGTAAACTCATTTAGCTGAAGATAATATACTTAACGATTGGAATCTTTTTTATCCTGAGTTTTCTTCAATATCTGGCAACCCTTTTACCAATAGTCCACTCACGTCACCTAAGTACGACATAATTCATATATGTTTAATGTAAATACAGCACCGGCTATTAATATTTAATTAATACACCTGCGAATATCAGTGGCGATATTGGATTGATTCATTCACATGTACTTTTAAACTTAAATCTTACTATTATACATGCGAATGTTTAGATGTTTGGATGTTTGTTTGAAGATATCTCCAGAACGGATGTATGGATCCCAATTTTATTTGTCATAGAGGTACAGCACAGTCTGGAAGAACACATAGGCTACTAAGTATGTTTTTTTTAATTACGTGCGGACGAAGTTGCGGACGACAGCAAGTCCATCCTTAAAGTTGGCTCCAATCTAAAATCATATTATTGTAAACGAATAAACGTTTCTTAATAGGATAACTAATCCATAGAATGTTTTGTCACTTATTTTACTTTATATACTTACTGACGGTTAAGCTTTATTTTAAAGCGAAAAAATATTCAATTAATGCAGTCTCACAGATTTATTTGAATTTAATATTCGCATGATTTACCTGCCACACATTGTGTATTTTCCCCTTAAACAACAATCTTCCTAGAAATTGACAATGCTATTAAACACTTCAATTGTCGCCGAATCTGGTGTCCGCAACGAACCCATCCGAATATAGACGAATGAACCCGAACTTTACCCGAATATAGCCGAACGTCACAAACATGGCCGCACGCATTCCGATTGCATCTAATAACCTCAAAATCGAATGCAAAATGGCGTATTGAATAAATGACGCCGCTTCGTTTAGCATTCCGACATGCCATAACAGCGTACGCATTTTCATTTGGGGCCATTGTCTCGGCAGATATTAGTATTGATTTCAATAAATAAATTAATCGTATGCCAACTCGAATAGCATCGCTTTGGCACGCGTCGAGGGACAATCGATGAATCGCTAAGTCCGCGATTGTCCGCACGGCCGCTATGGCCCGTCTGCTTTATTGGTGATTTTATTTCGCCTGACTCATGTCGTTTGCGTACGTGACCTAGGGCGTTAACATCTATGTAATTTTCATTGTAAACAATATGTTTAATTTCAAAGTCAGTTGCATTCGATACCTACGAACGTTTATTTAGCGTTTTTGTACGAGTAGCATACAAATTGTATAATTTTACATACGATAAAGATATCTGTTTTTAAATGTATTTGTAAATTATACCAAAATTTGTGAAGTATTTATAGCAGGTAAAAGGTTAATAAGCTATAAATCGAAACTGAATCGATACTTGTCATCTTATATTATAGTTTTCCGTTGCAACAGTATTATCGCAAAACATTCATGTTACGTCTTAAAATAATAAATTCGCAATCTTCCATAAAATTACCTATACATTATCCTAAAGGACTATCAACTATATAGAACTATTTCTAAATCTAATCAAATATCTATCTTCTAAAATAACAACAATCAGTCTATCGTCTAGTAGGTTATTGGAACTGGAATAGCGAACCAATCGACACGATATTTTGGACACGTTACTGATCACAGAATTCATTATGTACTATGAAAAAAGTATGAAGTACATAGGTATTACATGGGGGTCAAATGCAACTGTTTCCAATATCTTCTATCTCATTAAATATTTCTATAGAAAAATGGCATCTTGATAAATAAATGTTTGCCATCCCTGACCTATGGTTTAAGTACATATTGTGACATCACAGCTGTCAAATCGGTAAAAAGTAGTTAGGTTAAGTAAAAGAGTTAATATCAAATTTATTTCAAAACCTAAGCGGAGTAAAAATATAATATTTACGTTATATTTTTTTCATGAAATCGTTGAAATCTTTTCTAAAGAATTCGAACAGGCTGTCATCGACTTTAGACTCTTTTTTGAAATAACAGTAAGTTCAAAGATAGGACACAAGAATCGCAGTATTTAGGAATAGGAACCAAATTCCCAGCTGTCAGATTATTTGTTGGCTCTGTCGTTGAGATATGATAATGACTGTAATGTAATTTGTAATTTATAGCAAGCGGTCTTCATAAAATAGGTATTTTATGATGAACGACTCAGGCGAGAATATAAATTTTGTTTCACCTTGTCAAGGCGACCGTTTATTCTGAGGCATGTAATTAATGTACATAAATTTAATTAAATTGAATAATTTAAATCACCCTGTAGCTTTGTAGTTGTTTGAACGCAATTGAAACCTGACAACACTGCGTTGAATCCAGGACAATTTACTTTACTTACAATTTTGTTGGTAATACGCAAATAATCTGATATTTTGTCAGATATAACTGTCCCAAAATAATTCAGAAATCGTTGTCACTGTACTTGACAAAATTGTTATATTTTGATTTAAAGTATTCAAAACTGTGCATTTGTATTACTAAACTAAAGGATTTAAAAAAAATAAAACTCGTATCTATAAAGTGTAAATCGTATTTTGCGAATAATATATTATATTCAAAGAAATTAAATTGGTACATCATTCAACTATCGAGATCATTCCATAGAATCGATAATCGATATAATCAAGAATCGATAACTTAGAATCGATTGCAAAGCATCGATTAATCGGCAATAACAATTTGTCGTCGCCGGTCATATCTATCGGGTATTCGCCTACTTACAATAAAATAATGTATTCGTGGCTCGAACCTTCGTACCGACGGCGTAGGCGCTACTATACCGCGATTAATTATACTTGATACTTACTGTCAAAACAGACAAAACATTTTGATTATTGTAATTGATATTAATGTGCCATTTTTCTTTTCCATTCATGTCTCTACAACCTATGCTATTTCAATAAACAATTATTATACATTGTTCAATTTTAACCGGGTTATGGTGACCTTTTATAATTAAGCTTAGAATATATTAGACCTATTTACCACGAGTTATATGCAAATTCTATCATAACAATGAATAAAAGATATTATATTTAATACTTTTCCCACTTAGTATGTTGGTATAAAATTATATTTTTGTTTCTAAAAACTTCTTGAATTTCGGACCAACTAAATATTTTTAAACAATTCTAATAATAATGCTTCCAATTAACGTACAATATTGAAATTCTCTCTGGTAAAATTAAAAAAAAACCATCGAATAAAATCAAAAATATATGTGTGTCTTATGATAAAAGAAAATTTCCCACATATGTTAGCTATATCATTTATTTAGGTAAATAGCCGATTATATATTTACTAGCTTTTACCCGCGACTCCGTCCGCGCGGAATAAAAAATAGAAAACGGGGTAAAAATTATCCTATGTCCTTCTCCTATTTCTAAGCTACCTGCCCACCAATTTTCAGTCAAAACGATTCAGCCGTTCTTGAGTTGTAAATAGTGTAACTAACACGACTTTCTTTTATATATAGATTAATACTATAAGTACTAAGAATATTGAGTCGTACTAGTAAGACACGATACGTAATCAAAATCAAAACTTGGTAAGCGGCATTTGTATAGTTTTGTATGAAGTATAGTCGAGTGAGTCTATACACGGGGTATGGGCATCGTGACCTTATTGCACGTCTGACTCATGGCGCGTGCGTATTGACGTATGAACATTTTTGATTCTATATTACAACTAAAGGAAGGTAAAGGGATTTCATTTAAAAAGCATTATAATGCTGAACAGTTTGGTGGTAATCTGTTTTAGTGGTTAAGAGATTTTTTGGCTTTTCTTTTGTTTTGCTCTTATAAGATCCAACATAGAACGACTGACCCTAAATTAAGGGGATACAGGGGCCTATAACCCCTGTATCCCAGAGTCGCAAAACACAAAAGGATCGAACCTGAGACCAATGCTTAACCTATTGCTATATTTGGAATATTTAAAAATTCCCATAGGAAAAGAGAAAAATGCTATTTTGTCACTTTTAATAAATCCATCACGTTGAATACAGGTGCAATTCAATTTTAAAGAGTTGGCCATTTAAAAATATTCAAACCGCTCATTACAATTTTCATAGGCGATTGTAACTATACTAGTTAAATTAACGAGACGATTATGCATCGGCGTAGGCGCAGAGTGTGCGCGACGCTTAGTTATTGGCTAATTATTAAGATGCAATTAGGGTTGCCACGTTTAAAGGTAAAAAAAACCTTTCATTGTCAACCCTGATAAGGAAAACTGGTAATTTTGTTTAATAGAAGTAGTAGTTACGAAGCTCACTGAAACTAATTAGCAAGGAACCTATAGGTATTAAGCATTTAGTGGACTGACTAGAAATAAGAATAGCACACAACATAACAGAGAGGAAAAAGAACCTGCATGTTAAATAGAGTATCTATTTCAGATTAAATATGACGAAAATATATGTAGGTGAAGATGATTGCAAAATGTTAAGACATTTATAACGTAAAGATATTGACAGCATCAATATTTCTACATTAAACGAAATCAGAAAAAAATTAAAGTATTAAATATGTGGAATGGTAAATATACTAGAAACGAAGACTGTTGAATGCAGAATTACGTACCAGAAATCAATGTAGACATAGATTAAAAATTCTGCCAAAGAGGTGGCATACTGGCCACTCAGAACCTTTGCCTTTTAGATTAAGAAAAAGATAGGTGAAAAATATAGAAAAGAGAAACGCGCGGGAAGTGTTAACAACGACATGTATTTGTTAGAGTTTTAGGGAATTTTAATATAAATATGTAGCTTTATAAGTGATTTCAATAACGTAATAAAGCATTTTTGGCTACCGTACTGATGTTTTCAATTTAAACAAAGAATTTAAATACAGTGATCAAAAATATTTCCTAAAACCACAGAACATGTTTAGTTGTGTTTAGTGAAGTCAATATGCGTAATTGTAATGTAAAAAAAGATATATCCATGATTATTAATTATGGGAATTCTTAAACCAAACGACCCGTGTCCAAACAAATGAGTTCAATGACGTAGGTTAATATTTAACAAATAAAGAAGACGTAAAAACAAATATTAAAGAGGCTATTTGATCTCCTTGGTTTTGTCTATCTCAATTTAGGTTAACATTATTTTATCATATATCTTATTACATTAACCAGTGGTAAACGTCAATAACATCTGTTGCAAGATTTGGCTGGCTCGCCCGGTGAAATACCACGAGCACACAGAAGATAGGCGTCAAATGGAACCAATTCCGTATTTCTTCTGATCAGTGTGCGTGCTGGAGGCCTAATTTTAGTCCTCTATTTCCACCCTTTTCTTATAAGGTGAGGGAAGTGGAAGTAGTGGTGAAATAGTCAATAAGGTAATATTATTACTATTTCGTATAAACTGGTAAGTAAGTGATGTTTCTATAAGTTAATTCTCTTATGATTTTATTTTTTATTTTATTCCTCCTTTTCTAATAGCTTGAATGGCTTTTATATAGCATCTCAAATAATCTTCAGAGATGACATACGTCAATACATACGTTGAACCACAAATAATTGTCTTACTGTGGGTTTCTGATGTCGAAATTTCTGAATTAAACATATCGTCTTCCTTGTTATAATCTTTGAAAAAAACAGAGATAACAATATGTTTCAAACGGAGATTTTGGTCTTAGAAACCCAAGGTTAGTAATTTTCTGTCTTCTATAAAATAATTCAGGAAGTTTTAACGACACTAGGCCACACGTTGAAACGTAATCATTGTAATAATTAAAGTTGTTACTCAAGGTCATATCTGTGCATCTACCTTTTTCCTCTGAGACTACCTCCCAAGTCGCTTACGACCCTCTAGTGCTTGCATATATGGCTCAACAAACATACCTTTATCACTTGTCCATGCAATTATCGATTCTAACGCCTCGTAATAACGACTCGTGAATGTGATAAATAATTCAAACGACACTATGAGTATCAGATGCGACAAACGGAATTAATTGTATTATTATAGTGTACGGTAGTTGAATTTTAATAGATAATTCGTATCGCTTTATACTACCGCTTCTTAGAACGGTTTTCGTGGTTATTCCAGGCAAGTTTCGGGCGTTATTTTTCGCGGAATTCGCGACCGAGCGCTCGTCTAGGTTCCCTGAAAGCCGATAGATAGAAAGACTAACACAATATGCATTTATATGACAATTGCAGTACTATTTGGTACGCGGTACGCATTAGATCCTTTTAAAATGTACCGAATTTCGAATTTCGGTGAAATGTGTTGCTGTGTGAAAAAATAAACGTCTAAATGACATTCTTGATGTCAGTGTTGCCAGATTATTAATAGGTTGTTTTATATGAAGTTATTAGTTGAGAAATAGACAAGTAATAACATATTTTTCATTATTCTCACGCTTACTATTTTTCATTACTACAATATATTTTCTAAAGTTCAGTCTTTTGACTAAATGGTGAAAGAAGATCAAAAAAAGACACACAATTTCACACAATTCAGCGTTACATATGTATTTTTAATCTCTACCGCGAAATATTTGATGGACAAACGACAGTTTTAGAAGCGAAAGAAATCCACCCAAAATATGTTGAACAAGCGATCAATACAGAATCTCAATTTCGTAAAACACAAAAACATAAAATTGACACAAATTTATTCAATATTACACATCAAGATTAAATATGATATTTCTTATGGCAACCCAACTCCGAATTTAGTCTGTGGTAAAAAGTTGTCTTTGCCCAAAATCGTATGGAGTTTGAAACGAGATAAAACCAAAAGGAGACATTTGTCGACTGCACGATATGCTTATTTGGTCCAACATGTTTTAATTAGGATATTATAACTGACAACTTTTAAATGCGTGAAAGGAGTAAAAATATGTAATACGTAGGTGTCGTACACAGCAAGTAAATCAAATTAAAAAAAACAATCATAATAAGTAACCTAACTTCAGAAACCGCACTTAATTGCGTAGTTACTACTTTCTTAAAGGTACATTTTAAATACTTCGAATGTTTTAGTAGCCCTAAACTGTTAAGGGTTCTTTCTGTAGGTTATGCAAAAATAAACTGAAAATCACGTATTTACCATTTGGAATGTATGTAGGGATTGTCGATATAATAATAAACAAAAAACTGTATTCAAACTAGAATCAAATTCACGATTACTTGAAAAATAAATGACAACAATTCTTTGACCAGTAATCTCACTTCATACTAATATTATAACTGCAAATGTTTAGATGGATGGATGGATGTTTGTTTGAAGGTATCTCCGAAACGACTCAATTGATCTTGATGTAATTTGGCACAGATGTAGAACATAGCCTGGAAGAACACATAGGCTACACGTTTGTTTTTAATTCCACGCGGACGGGCGACAGCTAGTAGTATAATAATTTACAGAACGCATTCAATCGACTGTCAGTTTTTTACACGCAATTCCTAGCTTCAAAAATAAAGCTATAGTTAATTAAAGGCAGTAAATATGTACGAGACAGCAGAGGCTACTGAAGTGTCATTATCGCAGTATGGACCGACCTTAAATGGCATGCAATTTAGCCAATTAACGACGAAGGATAGTCCAAGGTCGAGTATACGTTATGGATAGGTTATAATGATCGGATGCTTTGAATACCAAACATCTCTATTGGTAAGATGGCTATGCAAAAAATTATGGTTTTATCGTACAGTCGCGTAGAACTATGTAAGTAGAGCTTCTAGTTCTCATATTGACTTGTATACCAAAGTACAATCATGATAAAAAGTGCATTCGAAATTAAGTTATTAAAATTGCTACTTAATTTTAATACAGACATATGTAACTTCTAATGCAGCGTGTCACTGAAATTTGTACTCTATTATTATTATTCCATAAGTACTAAATTTCTATAAGAAGACACTATAACGTATTCTTCCAATGATAGTCTGGGGAAAACCCTGTTCTGTTTACACGATGTGCAGTGATTTAAAAAAAAATGTTGCGGTGACCTGTGATTAAACGCTGGCGGTTAATAATATGCCAATAAATTGAAAGTTTATTCATTGTTTGTTACATTTATCATTTATTGTTGTAATAGTATATTTATACGTAACTAGCTATCGTCTGCGATTTTGTCTGCTAAGAATCAAAAAAAATAATAATAAGTACACTATGTATTTTTCCAGACTATGTTCTAAATCTGTGCGAAATTTTATCAAGATCTTTTAAGCTGTTCTGAAGATACCTTCAAATAAACATCCATCCATCCATCTTAACTTTCACATTTATAATATTAGGTCCTTACATATGAAATTGGCGTTTTGTATGGGAGGAACAAAAAGTCGAATATTTTTTAATATAATATATTTAATTAATCAAAGTATGAACCATTATTTTCTATGCACTTTTGCCATCTCATAGGTAGTTCATTGATCCCTTTACTAAAAAAACTAGTCGGACGGGAATCAATAAAATCTTTGAAGGCGATTTGGACTGCCCCATCGGAGTTGAATTTTTTCCCTTGCAAGAAGTTATCCAAATTTCGAAAAAAATCGTAATCTGTTGGAGCAAGGTCCGGGGAGTACGGAGGATGTCTTAGACTTTCCAATTGAAGCTCTTCTAATTTAGTAGCCGTCTGTTGTGCAGTGTGTGGTCTAGCGTTGTCGTGAAGCAGCAGTGGCGTGGAGCGATTGACCAGCCTAGGTTGTTTAGCCGCTAGCTTTTCCATCATGGTTTGCAATTGCTGACAGTAGACATCAGCCATAATAGTCTGGCCAGATTTGAGAAAACTGTAATGAACAATACCGACACTAGTCCACCAAACGCTTACAAGTAACTTTTTTGGGGTTAATTTTCGCTTGGGGCAGGATTTGGCTGGCTGGCCAGGATACAATCATTGCGCTGAGCGCTTCCGATTATCGTAAAGAACCCATTTTTCATCACAGGTAATGATTCGGTTTAAAATACCTTCATTATTGTGCCGGTTTAGTAATGTAACGCAACAGTCGACGCGCGTTTGCCGGTTTGCTTCAGTCAATTCTTGAGGTACCCACCTTTCAAGCTTTTTAATCTTCCCAATTTGCTTCAAGTGAATTAAAACAGTTTTATCACTAACATCGCAGCCTGCAGCTAACTCGGACGTGGTTTTCGATGGATCCGCTTCCACAATAGCCTTCAACTCTTCATTATCAACTTGAGTCTCAGGCCGTCCACGGGGCTTGTTCTGCAGATCGAAATTTCCAGAACGAAAACGTTGGAACCAAAAACGAACTGTGTTTTCTTTTGCAATACGACCGCCATATACATCATTCACCCTTCGAGTCGTTTCCCCAGCACTAGTGCCACGGCGGAACTCGTACTCGTAAATAATGCGATATTTTAAGTTTTCCATTTTGTAAAATGAGTGACGCAAACAGAAAAAAACAGAAGAAAAAAAACAAATGAATGACGGTCATCGAACCACAAATACATGAGTCTATAGCTGTACAAATTTGAATTTGGAATTCCTTACCAAAGAGGAGAAATTCGTGATTAAAGTGGCCAGTACGAAAAACGCCAATTTCATATGTAAGGACCTAATATTAGTAAGATTTATAAGACGAAGTATGGACATCCTCGAAAAAACCTTCTTCCTGTCTCAGACTGGCAAAAAGAACCCATTGCTTTTATAACGTCGAAACATTTTCAGGGTCTAACCACAAAAAACTAAGACTGTGTTCCAATTACAGTTTAGCTTAAACATACGTTAACCCTTAGATCGTACGTTGATATTGAACAGTTCCACAACTTTTTCGCCTGGCGCGGATTTTTCACAATTTGCGATTATTGAAACTTGATTATACGTAGGCTTCAGAATTGAGATCTAAACAAATAAATAACAAAATATATATGTCCGGTGTCGGCACCGACTAGTTTCGAGCCCATCGGGGACCCTTCATAGGGTGAGTGGGCCTAGTATTATTTCGCGGACACAGCCCGTCGCTTACTGGCTCAGTGTACGCTCAGTACGTGAGTGTTTTAGCCGTTCCTATATAAGTTAGTAAAATGTACTCTTTTATAACCAAGTTGACATTCATAACATCAATTAGCAGCGGTGAAAGGGTTAAAAGATGTGTTTAACTTAACACTGTCTAGCTGTATTTTTTGTAGTAATATAGCAAATGTCATTAATGAAAACATGTATATTTTTAATTTCGTAAATCATAACTGTAAGTTGGCTTAACATTTACGGGTACATAGATTAGACCTCGTTTTTTTTAAGTTTTATTTCATTAAACACGATATGATCTTGCCACCCACGCCGCGTTGTAATGACTTGCCATATCTAACCTCTGTACTTAGTACAGTCGACAACAAAAGTTAATGTTCCGTTATTGATGTTTGACCGAATTTGATGTTTAAAAATATGTTCCAATGTTGCTATGGTGCGATGAACTTCCACCAAATCTTTCAAAAAAGCGTGCAAGAATTTATTACGACAAAGCAGATGAATTTAAAAAATTACTTTTTTAAATCAAATATTTTTATTCTACTTTAGCGTGTTGAAATGATTTGAACATTTTGTTTGCCAAATGAGATAAACAAATCATTATCTCTATATCCACTTGTGTGCTTGACCGTACAAAGCTTAATACAGTATCGGAGTGTGCCGAGTTCATGTCCCGCTTAGAGAAAGTTGACAGAGGTTGCGGTAATTATAACTAGCTCGGCGTATAAGATGTACTTAAGTCAGTCAACACGTCACAATAGAAATAGTGGAAAGACCCACTTACTATCATACAAGGCATTAATAACTACTTGTTTTTTAATCTTAACGATTGTAAATTCGGGAATTAATATCTATTTTACTAGATATATTAGTAACTAGCTATAATTAAAAAAAACTTAATAAGTAGTCTATGTGTTCTTCCAGAGTACGTTCTTCATCTGTGTCAAATGTCATCAAGATCAGTTAAGACGTCCCAGAGATACCTTCATCAACAAACATCCATCCATAAATCTAAGCTTTCGCATATATAACACTAGCTTTTACCCGCGACTCCGTCCGCACGGAATAATAAATAGAAAACGGGGTAAAAATTATCCTACGTCCGTTTCCTGGTTCTAAACTACATGCCCACCAATTTTCAGTCAAATCGATTCAGCCGTTCTTGAGTTATAAATAGTGTAACTAACACGACTTTCTTTTATATATATAGATGTAAATATAAAACAAATATTAATATTCAATTTTTATACTCTTACTTGCTAAACTCTCTTCATAAACTATATGAAGGGTCAAGCAACATCTGCGTTGTAAATTAATAAGCAAGTAAAAATACAATGATATATATATTTGTTGTGTGGTAGGCACAGGTGGGCACAGTTAATCGAAAAGTTAACTTCGTTAATCGTTAATTCGTTAATTAAAAAATTAACTTCGTTAATCGTTAAAGCGTTAAATTCTCGAAAATTTAACGCAAGTTAAAGTTAATCGTTAACAGTTAACCATACCAAAATTATACATACTAATTTCACACTTAAGTGGCGACACTTGTTTAAAATAGTAATTTGACTATACATTTATAGAATGTACACATTAGTATTAGAGACAAGTATGAATGCATTAAAGTATATTTCATTACGAGTGCAGAAAGCCTGTCATTGCAAAGAGTTCCAACAAATGTCTACCCGAGCCGAGGCGCAGCCGAAAGTGAGGGTTGACAGTTGGAACAAGTTGTAATGACAGTTTCGCACGTGTACTAAACAACTATTTTTGATACAGTTGCGAAAAAATGTAGCAATTTAATAGAATAATAAACTCAACTAACTAAAATGTTTGGAAAATGGCGCCAACCATAAAAGAATACAGACAGAGATTTTTTTCTTCACCCATTCTGGGTAGGCAAAGGGAACTATGCCCAAACAGCCAAGTCTTCAGTAGAGTAGTTATTTTTATTGATATGAAATGAAAATGAAATTTAATGAGATGAAATAAAATGAAACCTAACCTAATTCATTGAATCAAATCATTAAATCTGATATTGTAACAAATTAGGAGCTTCTTTTAAGAAATATTTGCATGAATCATAAAAACTTCAATGATTTTCTTTGTAAAAACTTCGTGGTTGGCTTTTCTTTTTAAAAACTTCGTGGTTGGCTTTTCTTTTTAACAGACATTATTTTGACAGTTGGGAAAGAGAACGCACGAGTTTGGATAAGCTAAAGGAAAAGCACGAGTAAAAAAGTGTTTTAATACAGTTGCTCAAAAAGTGGCGTATTGCAGGGACGAAGAGCGTTCGGAATGTGGGCTATTACATACTCGTGCTTTTATATACTCGTGATGAAATATATAACTATTTCGAACCTTCTTTTGATTTTGTCCTGTTGGTGACGTCTTTCCCGGACGCACTGATGCATCACACTTGCACGCGAACTTCACATATATCAATTATCAACTCGTTCGTTCACCATTCGAGTCGCCGACAGTCGCTCAACATAGCTGAACTTACGAGCGTGGCGTGGCACGTAATTTAAACAAAATGACAGCATGTCTCCAAGTTTCTAATTTAACGATTAACGGACTTTTATTAACGGAAGTTGAGTTTAACGGAAGTTAACAAAAGCGTTAACACTTTTTGAAGTTAACTTAAAAGTTAATCCGTTAAGCAAAATTTTAACTTCGTTAATTAACGATTAACGGATTAACGAGTTAATGCCCAGCTCTGGTGGTAGGTATCAGTAGGAACCGGTAAATCTACCAATGGTTACGTGTTCGAGTTAATTGAGTTGTTAGCCAACGAGGACGGATGTTGATCGAACCTTTTTCGTTACAGGAATGTAAGACTGTATTACTGTTGGTAATAAGAAATACATGTTTTTTTACTATTTTTCACCTATTTCGTAGATATACAGATGTACGTTTTTTTGCATATAAGTAATGAGTGTTTGTATGATTATGGACGTATGAATTTTATGAATATTTTATCTTAAGGCATTGTTTGTTTCATCGTATTTGTAGTATCGAGCAGATGAAATATTTTTCTTGATACTTTATTGAAATAAACATTTGCATATTTCAAATAGACTTTATAGAAAACAAGAATTTAAAATGTACACAGATGCATTTCATTACAATCTACCTATCTACGAGTATATATACAATTAATATAATTGGAGTGTACTCGTATGTGATATCGAAAAAAAATCATGTTTCACCAAGACTGTGCTTGTATTTATATGTACCTTGTTTATAACATAAAGGCAAAATTTTTATCTGTCTGTCTGTCCGTAAGTCCGCGTTTGTTTCGGATAATCTCCAAAACGGTTGGACTTAGGTGTGCGGGAGTAATTTAGGCTATTTTTTTTATTATGGTGCGTTGATGAAATCGTTGCGTTGCGTTTAATATTTGTCGTACATCTTCGTATTTTAAATGTTCGAAAAGAAAAATCGCAATTTTAAAGTGATTGAAGTCTTATAATAAAACACTGGCCACTAATAAATTATTCATGGTTTAAAATGAAAAAGGTTGTTTCTAAAGTTCAATTCAACATTATGTAATGGACTAATGGACGATAAACAAAAATATGTATCGTGGGTCAATATAGAAATAGACTTCGGTGATATAAAAAAGAAAAAAACTTACCCAGCATTTTACTCAGGTCAGCATTATGCAAGTCCGGATTCTCATCAGCCAGTTTCTTCCTCTCCACCTTAGCCCACACCATAAAGGCATTCATTGGTCTCCTTATCCTAGCCTCTTTTAACGCCTTTGCTTGTCCCATTTTCGTAGTAAATGGTGCTCTAGCATATTGTTGCGTTGTATAATCTCTGGTCGTATCATATGGACTTCTATAATCGTACTGAGTTCTGTAATCAAGGCCGTAAGGTAACGTAGACCATACTACCAGTTCGGGACTTGTTTGGTCTTGGGTTGAATCGGTACTGTTTTCTACAGCTCCTTGTACGTATTGTTCATATGTCCGATGATATGTAGGTGGTGATTCCGCTATCCCAGCTCCCCCGGAATCCATCATACTGGAAATTAAAATATAAAATTAGCAAGTAGAATTAAATTTTAGATACATTTAGCAGCGATAATTGTTACAAATTAATACGATTTATCCGATTGCGAGATTCTGAACATACTGTATATTTTATCTAATTTGTGTATTATCCCAAATGGTTTTCCTTTTTTACGCTGTCCTTCTATTTTTCTATATAGATCATAGATACAAACAGTATAACAACACCTATTGGTTCCTGAGACTAAAAACTATGTATAAGACATATCGCCATTCTTGAATCAATCCTTGAATCATTGATTCAATGAGAATATAGAAATAACACTATGTTTTAAACAATGATCTTGATCTCAGTAAACATCCTGTATGTGCTCATAATCAAACGACAAGAGCTAAAATTTTTATCCTATTTATATTTTTTAATTACTCAGTTTATTTAGTTTATTGTTATTTATTTTTATTATATTTGAAGAAGTTATTATGAGGTATTTAGTTATAATTGTTTAAATAAATATTTATTTGTTATTTTATTTAAAAAAATAATATTAAATTTACGATAGACGAAGGCAGGTGACCGGATTTAAAAAATTAAGCCAAAATAATAAGGTTTATAAAACCCTGTGAGCCGACCCATGTGAGTGGGATAAGGAGAGATGAAAATATCAACAACCACTTTCTAATGACAGTACTTGCGTTATGCGTTATTTTTACTGCGATTAATAAGTAGCGATTTCACTTATCTTGATTTTTAACGGTCGTTTGATAGGAAGTGTTTCATATATTAAAATGAATCATAATCATCAACATCTGAGGCGCTACAGCCACGGGTGAGCCTGGACCTGATCAAGTAAATTTCTCCACACTGGTCTACTTTGTGGTTTTTGCGTCCAGCTGCCCAATAATAAAATGAATACAACTGATTAAATTTGTCAAACTTTAAGATATATAGAAATTTAATGTAATAACGTAAATGGTTTCTTCGTATTTTTTATTTTTAAAAAAGGTAATACCTGGCTAGTTACCTGGTACAACCTGGGCAGTCTACGTGGAATTCTAAAATTCCATTGACTTGGTGTCGTTTCGCTCGTTACGTAGTATTAGCGTGAACATAACGACGTCAGGAAACGTAAGACGACCTCAACTGCGGTAGAATATTGTAAAGGTGTGAATACACGTGTCAAATGATAACATTAGTTTGTAGAAGCGATATCGGATAGAGTCCATGACTTGGAGAAGTCATAAATGACGTCTGTTAAAACGCACGTATCCCTATTACGAAGAAATAAAAATGACTATTGCCCAAATACTAAAAATTATGGATTTGAAGAAAAGAAACATTTTTATTTCTATTGAGGTGACGTTTGCTATGTTTGAGGGGAAGGTAACTGATGCACATGTGAGTATTATTATTATTTTTTAATTTTGCGCTGATAAAAAGTGTAATATTTAATAACTTTATGAAGATTTCAAAAACTTGGTTATATTCATAATAAGGTACAGTGTATAGCCAGCTTTACCTGCAGCTTATCAATCGACACCGCCTGCAAGAGGAGAGTTCCGCGAGACTCACCTAGGTGGTAAATTACTTTACAATTATCATCGTAATACTACATTTTATGGACCACCGACATACAACACCGCGTGGGGCAAGAATACGATATGATATGAAAAATTTACATAGTATTTTATGTTATACTTTTCGTAATCAAACAATTAATAAAATTAGACTATCTGTATTTAATATCTGAAAAAAATAATCCTGAACATGATTTTCTGTATTTGAGTTGCTTATAACAAAAAGCTATTTTTTTTGTCTGCCTGTCTGTTCAAAAGTCGGCGTTTGTTCCGGGTAATCTCCTAAACGGCTGAACCGATTTTGATGGAACTTTGACTAGAAGGTAGTTTATGTGAACGAGAGGAATATAAGTGTTTTTTTAATAACTGTGCGCCTATTAAGTCGTGGACAACCACTAGTCAAAAAGCTCTGACCGGATCGGACCCATAACTACACATTCAGATTCGATCCTCACCAAGTACCAATATGATTTCGATTTTCGAATTTCATATGTACACATATCCAGCTTTTTATATAATTCAACCTGCACATAACTATGAAGAAATTCAAAGATATGTGTAAAGTCAACTAACCTGCACAGGTTCAGAGTGGTTGCCTAATCACCCTTAACTTGCATAGGCTGTGAGCCCTTCGGTGAGGATATATGTAGATATATGGTGTAATAACAAGGATTCATTAACAAATATATAATGAGTATATAAATAATGAGTCATCCCGTAACCAGATTAGCTGTTATTATTGCTTCATTCATTTCAAATGATTCCAAATTTAAAGGGAAAGCCAATAGAGGCGCCGGCGCAAACGACACCCGATGTTTCGCGGAACGCCGACCGCGGCGCCACCATCGCCGTGTGGGAACTCTTTACATTGTTCTCGCGATTTCACTCGACTCTTTCATCTTCGACACTTATCTACTTTTCTGGAAACTACTTAGTTAAGTTGCATATGTGATACACTTTTTGCTAGAATCCATTACATATTTTGCATGTTATAAACAACATGGCTACCAATATGAATAGGATTGTCGTAGTTAAATTTTTGAGGATAATCTGTGAACTATCGTAGATGGATTATAATTACCTTTTGGAGACGTATAGAATGGTTATAGAGCAAGAGCCCGTGAACCCCAGACCTTCGTTATTTTATAAAAGCTGAAAGTTTGTCAGCGCATGCTCCCAACACAGGTAAGAACGATGGACTATTATGAAGTTTGGGTTACCGTGGCTTTGGCAGGTAAACGGTACTAAAGGTGTGTAAAATACCGATCTAAATTCGTCAAATTATAAAGTGTGATTTTTTGGTATTACCTTCAGAATATTATTAAAAATCACGTTATTGATTGCCAGACACTTAACATCGTGGCAACCCCTTGCCAGACACCCCTAATGTTCATGAAATTATAATTCTACTTATGTTATAGTATAAAAGCTGATTTTTAAATATAATACTTAGGTAATAATTAGATGATGTTTCCTCATCAGCCAGACATTTTTGATAGTTCCAACCCCTTGCCAGACAATGATGTAGGGTCGCTGAAGGAGCGAGCGCGAGACAGTATATGTATGGTGGGTGCGAGTGAGATGGCGAGATAGGTCTATCGCGATCCCTCAATAACAGATTATAAAAAAAAACCAAATAAATAATACTCAAAAATTTAATTAAAAATATATTAATAACATTACAAGTTATTATAGAGCAAGAGCCCGTGAACCCCAGACCTTCATTATTAGTAGTAGTAAAAGTAGTATCCATTTCAATGGAATTCTCTGCATATATTCTCTCCAATGAATCAGTATATAATTCATGTAAATGGAATTATATACTGATGACAGCGGCCATTGTTGATAATATCTTCTTCTATGATGCTACAAATTTCATTGAAAGATTCTTGGTGGTACTCTCGATAATGATGCCAATCACTTTTAACAGATATTTTCGCCAATGAAGATATTTTATTATTAAACTGAATCCTACAGTCAGTGTGATAGTATATTTTCGGACTTGCAATACTTTCCAATCTACTTAACAACTCATTATACTCTTTTTGATTTTCAATGCTAGACATTATACGAGACTGAAATTGGTTTTTATCACCTTCATGGAGTGGAAGCATTTTTGATCTCACTTGTCTCTTTTTTTTATTACAAAATAAACAAATTTTTTTACTTATACTGTTCAGTTTCTTGATTATGGCTCTCCCTCAGCGGATTGGGCCAGTGTCGAGTGATACTTATACTGATTAAAATGACTAATGACTTATGACTGATGAAAAAATATTTTACCCTAGAACCTAAAAATTCTAAAAAGACTGTTGAAACAGAGCAAGAAAAAGAGCCATCTAAAGACGTAAATATATCAACAGACGATTCAATACCAGGTTCATCGCATTTGTCTGAGTTAACTGTATCACACCCACCTTCAGCTTCTCAATCAACAGAACTTCAACCTTCCCAGGCAGCTGTGGACATTCGCGGACTTGAAGAAGTGAGTGAAAATGCTAATGCAACCACAGAAGTAAATAGTTCGATTCAAGTGATACCAGTGTTGATATAAGTAAAAAAAATTGTTTATTTTGCAATAAAAAAAAGAGACAAGTGAGATCAAAAATGCTTCCACTCCATGAAGGTGATAAAAACCAATTTCAGTCTCGTATAATGTCTAGCATTGAAAATCAAAAAGAGTATAATGAGTTGTTAAGTAGATTGGAAAGTATTGCAAGTCCGAAAATATACTATCACACTGACTGTAGGATTCAGTTTAATAATAAAATATCTTCATTGGCGAAAATATCTGTTAAAAGTGATTGGCATCATTATCGAGAGTACCACCAAGAATCTTTCAATGAAATTTGTAGCATCATAGAAGAAGATATTATCAACAATGGCCGCTGTCATCAGTATATAATTCCATTTACATGAATTATATACTGATTCATTGGAGAGAATATATGCAGAGAATTCCATTGAAATGGATACTACTTTTACTACTACTAATAATGAAGGTCTGGGGTTCACGGGCTCTTGCTCTATAATAACTTGTAATGTTATTAATATATTTTTAATTAAATTTTTGAGTATTATTTATTTGGTTTTTTTTTATAATCTGTTATTGAGGGATCGCGATAGACCTATCTCGCCATCTCACTCGCACCCACCATACATATACTGTCTCGCGCTCGCTCCTTCAGCGACCCTACATCATTGTCTGGCAAGGGGTTGGAACTATCAAAAATGTCTGGCTGATGAGGAAACATCATCTAATTATTACCTAAGTATTATATATAAAAATCAGCTTTTATACTATAACATAAGTAGAATTATAATTTCATGAACATTAGGGGTGTCTGGCAAGGGGTTGCCACGATGTTAAGTGTCTGGCAATCAATAACGTGATTTTTAATAATATTCTGAAGGTAATACCAAAAAATCACACTTTATAATTTGACGAATTTAGATCGGTATTTTACACACCTTTAGTACCGTTTACCTGCCAAAGCCACGGTAACCCAAACTTCATAATAGTCCATCGTTCTTACCTGTGTTGGGAGCATGCGCTGACAAACTTTCAGCTTTTATAAAATAACGAAGGTCTGGGGTTCACGGGCTCTTAGACTATTAAACGACCACTTTCAATACGTACTCTTCTGTGTCGATTAAACAACACATTTTCAAACGTAAGTCTGTGGGCAGCGGTTACTTTGCTATTTTATTGAATTCAGATGACACTATGCTCGTTTTCAACTTATTCTTAAAAAATATACCGGCAGTAATTGGCAGTTAACAACTAACTGCTTCAGTTACTAACAATATCTAATAACATTAGCGCTACAATTTTTTCATTTATTTTTAATATTATAGTAAACTATTATTAACATGATGTGTCCCCACCCTTAGTTCTATAATTAGTATCTATATCTTATAAGGTACAGGCAACTGCAATATATCATTGCGTGTCACATAATCTGTGCAAATTATGTGACATTTCGCATGTATATATACTTAAGTACTGCAGACTGTTTTAATGCAGATTTATTACTAGATAATCCTTAAGTATGTACAGGGTGATATTAGCACATAAGAAGACATACTGTAATTGATCAAAACAAATGTACAATGTTAAAGACAATTAAATATCTAGGGGTCTATCACGAATATTTGCGGTATGCGTTTTTGTTATGTCATCGACAATTAAGTCAAAATTTATATGAGATTTTTCATTGTACTTTCGCACTTTTACGCTTGACTTTACGAATACTTTCTCGCAAATTTTCATGCTAGGCTCTAACATGATATAAATCTTCTCAAGTAATTATAATTTCTATTTGAAATAGCATTGATTTAATGAAAATCATTATATTCTTGAGATAAATTTGTACACCTATTTAAGGAAATTTCGCGAACCAAAGAACGTTAAATTCGAATTATTTAAATGAAATATAAAGAAGGAGTGCACAAAATTATTTTTTAAATCTAAAACAAACATTTTTGGTTATGAATTAAAGTCAAATTACAACCATACACGTAGCCGAGATATTTAAATGGCGAAACTATAGTCGTAGCAATCCTAAGGAAAGAGGAAGCTAGAAAAGAATCTTCCCTTTTATTGTTAATCTTACTAATTTTATAAATGCTAAAGTTTGGATGTATGGATATTGTTTGTTACTACGTACAGTAGCAAAAATACATCCAAACGAAATTTGAAACAAAAACAGTTGTCCTAGCACGAATATAAGTGACAATGATCATCGTATCATCAACACAATTTGTATTAAAATTTGCGTAGCTTATCGTGCGTAAAGTACACCAAAAAGACGATGACATCAAGGAGATTGTCACAAATTTTCGTGCTAGGCCCACAGATTACACTCTGGAATCGCATAGACTCCTTACTCAATTTACTTTACTTTAAAGCGGATTTCATGAGTGACAGCTCGGATTTAGTAAAGTTTTTTTTATCTGTGCTTACATTTAAACATTTTAAATTTAATAATCTATTGTATTGAAGTATGAGGAAGAAAATAATACGATAAAAGCGTAGATCATCTCTTTATTATTGTTTGTAACGTAAATAGATGCGCACATTTCAATTGGTTTTCTCATGTTTTCAGAGTATAAAAGTAAATATAAATAAAAATCACGACGCACAATCGTGAAGCGGCAACCGTTAGAATTATATCGCATTCCTTAGCGTCTAAACAAAACTGTAAGAATGAGTTAAGCGTTAAATCAGATCTATTGTGGTACAGATTCCTCGTTACTAATATGTTTTGGAATCCATAATAAACGGACAATTTTATATATTAATAATAAACTTGTTTCAAATAAATACATAATTACGATAACAGAATAACATTGTTGCTTTTGACAGCTGTCATTGTAACGTCATCATCGAATAATTTAATCGATTCTTATCGTGGAAAATCGATTATTTTAGATTAGATTTTACTTTTGTACACTTAAATGTTAACTGATGAATATGAATGACTTCTTGAAGATTGCGATATTCAAATTGACATTGATTTTTGTACAAAATAAAATTTATTTACAATTACATAATTACTAGTCTTTTGTTAGTTAGTCTTTTGTTTATATGTAGTAGATATGTTCATTTTTCTCTTTACATTACATAAATAAATACAATTCTTTCTTATTAAATAAATGTACAAAGAAGTGGAAAACAATTTCTTTCCAATCTCACTATCTTACTAATATTATAAACTAGCTTTTACCCGCGACTCCGTCCGCGCGGAATAAAAAAAATGCACACAAGATAAAAAAGATCCTATATACGTCTCCTAGTTCTAAGCTACCTCCCCATCAATTTTCAGCTAAATCAGTTCGACCGATCTTGAGTTATAAATAGTGTAACTAACACGACTTTCTTTTATATATATATAGAAGATACGAAAGTTTAGATGGATGGATGTTTTTTAAAATATATCTCCGGAGCGGCTCAATGGATCTTGATGAAATTTAGATGTAGAACATAGTCGGGATGAACACATATCCTACTTATTATTTTTTTAATCCCGGACGGAGTCGCAGGCTACAGCTAGTTTATTATAAATGTGCATTGCATTCTATATTGAAGTGTGTTTTGTGGCGTCACAAAATATTACACAACAAACTCTGTCACGTATGTCTGATGATAATTCTAAAACTATGGGTTTTCATGCGGTCACTAAAATACCAAATGATTCATAAGGAAGACAGGCCTAATTATTCTAATTCATTAATGTTTTTGTATTGACGCAAATATCTAGACATATGAACAAGTTAATTAAAATCTTATTAACAGTATAAATGCGAAAGTTTGGATGGATTACTTGTTATCACGTTACACCAGAACAGCTGAAGGCATTGATGAAATTTGGAATAGAGTTATATTTGCAGCCTGTAATAGAACAAAGACTACTCATTAACTTATTTTTAATTCCACATGGATATACGCGACCAGTGATGGTTTTAAGCAAGCACCCTGGGCCAGATTACTCTGTTTTACCATGCTTTTGTGAGAGAGAGTTATGTGAGACTATGTAATTCACAACTGGCGCCCCTTTCTGTTTAGCGTCCTGGTCGGCCACCCACGCCCTAATCAAGCGGTGATCCTGACGCAAGTAAACGTTAGTATTTAATAAAGAAACAAATGAAATGTCAAATATGTCAGACCTTAAGCTTGGGTGGTGACAATGCATTAGGCTCCAAACTAGCGAAAACATTTTCCTAAGAATTATTATGTAAAAGGTAATTTAGATTGTCACAGAAAAGACATTGCGAAGTCAGGATTGTCCAATACATCTGAATTGGAATCTGTTCAGATTAATATCATTACGCATATATCATGAATATTTCTTTCAAACTGTGTAATTATCTTGGTAAGTTTGAGGGGTGGGGCTGGGGGGTGTAGTGATGTTCGTACATTATTTTCAAATATCGAACAAGACAATAGCCATTGTTGACAGACCGCGATGTCAGCGTTCCACGGACTTATCTCGGGACATCGAAAACAGCAGTCGTGTCGAATCGATTCTTCTCATTTTACAATCGATTTTGATGATGATGAAGTGGACAAAACTCGATTAATTTGGAATTATGGGGAACGTCAAATGAGTCATATAATTAAACATTATGATTCATTATATTTTACACGTGAATCAAAGTTTGTTTAGGGAAAACATATGAACCTCATTATTAAAAACGTCACGGGTTTTAGAGTACGTAACTACTTAGTTCATTAAAATGTGTTCTCAGAGTTATATTTGTTATATAAGAATTATTGATGATATTGTTCTCTAGCCTGCAGATTTTAATAATAACCTCTTTCCTATCTACTTTTTCTTTTCATTAAAACATAATATGATATTCTTAGAACGAATAACACATTGTTACCTATATACCTCAGCCATCTGACCTGGTCTCTATGCAATGCCTATAAATATTCAAATTAATACGTAAATCTAATTAAGCATGAACCGCCTGTTGAAATTTATACCACAGTTTGTCATAATTCAATCAACAGAACCTGAGATATGACACAAACCTACACAAATCCATACAAACGCACACAAACATGTACATGTCACCGAAAGATACTAAATACCGCCGTTTTGGAAATTACCTAGGCAATACTTTAAGACTCAGAAAGTTGCATACCGAATCATTTTAATCAGAATGTGCGTATATTACAATATTTTGGAAAGGTGACAATTCAATTGCAGTCATTTTCTGTACATCCATAAAAGCCCAACACATAAAAG
This sequence comes from Papilio machaon, assembly GCF_912999745.1. NCBI lineage: Eukaryota > Metazoa > Arthropoda > Insecta > Lepidoptera > Papilionidae > Papilio > Papilio machaon. The sequence goes on from NC_060011.1 coordinate 2,359,769, forward strand.
ATGAAGAACTGACGGGCACTAATGTCAATGTAACTTACAATGAACATAACATTTTACTAACCAAAATGTAACACGTCACTATGTAAAAAAAGCCCTTTGGATATGCAATTTGTAGTCACTATTTCTGGGCAAGTTATGAATTAGCTGCAATCTCTTTTTTCCGGTGACTGCATGACACGTGGCATGCACTGCGCAAGTGCAGCGCGAGTTGATAGCTTATCGCGAGATAAGCGATCTCCTTATCACAGATGCAATAGACCGAGCACCCACTTTAAACTCCAATACGCGAATACCTCCAGTATCTAGGATTACAACTAAATATTATAATTATTATTGCAGACAAATTAAAATTGAAAAAAAAAAATGTTATCTGAGGCCAAGTCCAGCTTTACTGTGTCACTTTAAATTGGACTATAACATTAAAATACGAAGTTAAAATTAGACGTTAAATCTTTTCTTACTAATATTATAAATGCGAATGTTTTGATGTTTGGATGAATATTTGTGATAAGGTATCTCCAGAACGTCTTAACGGATCTCAGTGAAATTTGGCACAGATGTAGAACATAGTCTGGATGAATAGCAGCTAGTTTCAAAATATTGTTGAAAACAAACTTTTCCTGGCATAACCTTTGAAAAACAAAAGACAACAAAATACTTTCATGGAAATTTCGCGAACAGAAACACATAGATTTGTAATTATTTAAGATGTTATCATCTTAAATAAATGAAGACAAACGAAACAGTTTTAAATCGTTTACCAGTAAAATTTCAGGTAAATTCATTGTGATTATTTCCATAACTATGTCTGTAAGGTAATTCAAATACCCATATATGGTTAACGACATGAAAAGGTTTATGCAACAGAGAGAAATCGATAAACAATTCTATAAGGAATTCGATTAACAAACTGCTAATGAATTTCTCGATTCTGTAAGACGATTGTAATATTCGGAATCTGTTATTGTCTTATTGTAATTCATTTACTATCGCTACCAATTTCTATGACACATCGGTGACAGTCGGATGATTTTATGCAACGATGATGAAAGCAAGATTATAATTCCGATATATCACGCATCATAGAAGAACATTTGTACTAACATACTTCCGAACTCAGAATATTCTCAAGGTCATATAAACTAAGGATATGTATGTCATATAACTAAGGATATATCACGCATCATAGAAGAATATTTGTACTAACATACTGCCGAACTCATAATATTCTCAAGGTCATATAAACTAAGGATATGTAGTAGGACCCTTAGGGTCTCTTATTGACTACTTAAGATCTCTAGGTGCAACCGTAAATGCAAACATTCGCATTTATAATATTAGTAAGATAAGTAAGTTAGGGAACTGAGATTATTATAAAACAATATAATTTAATAACGTATCTGAGGTGATAGATCTCAAATCATTTGTTAAATACTTAAAGTGTATTTCCATCAAAGCGAACCAACTGATACCCAATTTGGGGCGAACAAAAACTAAACTATGTGACGAACGCCGGCTGCAGCGGGTGCCCTAAGCCACGCTTCCGTGTGACGGAATGTGCTCGATTGTAATGAACTCGTTCGTCGAAACAAAGTACGTTCAGTGGAAACACCGCTTTAATATCAAATTCATGTTTCTTATTAAACATCGGGAATTTGCTTTGTAGTGTATGTTTTCTTACTTTCCATTGTCCTGAAACTTGTCCTTTTACAAAGAGTTCGCGGTTTGACAGACATCTTAAAACTAAGTACGTTTGGAATGTTCATAATAACCGTAACAATCTCGACAAAAATACTATATTATAAAAAACGTGTACGTGATTAATTTCCCTCATAGCTCGTTCTTCATTTATCATCTTAGCATAGGTATAAATGATGTGAGATATCTTGGCGACTCTTAACTTCGCGGGAGTCGTTGCGCTAACACAATTATAGGTGTAGCGGGGGAAGACAGTGGTCTTTGTAGTGACACAGCGCGCTGGTGACCTTGTTCCTCTCAGATATTTTAAAATACTAATTTAAGAATCAAAGAACTTACCTTTAAGTCACTATTTTATCGGTAAACATATTTATTAGGAACATTAAGTATAAAAGGAATACTAATACTCCAAGAGTAAGCACAGTCAAGGAAGTTTATTCCCGACTCATTTTCATTCACAAAAAACTTGCCATAGTAACATATTTATATAGGTGGTAATCTTACGGTGACAGTTAGCTGTAGGAACTGAATACAGTCAGACAAGTATATCTCAGTCAGTGAGGCAGACGCTGCTGTCGCTGTTAGCTCTTTCAGAAAACATGTAAAACCTACATGAGTTAAGCTAAAGTACGAAAAGTAAGTTAGTAAAAGAAGAATATAATATTCGCGCAGTGGAAGTGGAGGTTAAATCCTAACCATAGAGGCGACAGCGCGCGTTCCCCGAACCGATTGTTTGCAGCTCCTAGTATCGGCGGCGGCGGCGTGTTGACACGAAACGCTCACAATGCCTTGTTGCCACAGCCATACAACGTTTGTAAACAACTTTATTTTTTTTCTACAGTCTGCGCCCGTCAAATTGTCTAATAACGCTTATCACTGTTCAATTAAGAAATTGACACACTATAAAGTGTGGTGATTTATTAACACCCTTTATAATCCGTAAACTTTTTCTAAACCAAAAAACATAAACGGATTAACTTACTTTGAAGAGGTGGCCTTCGATACGAATTCTCCCTTGGATCTTATAGCAATAAGTACAATCAGTTTGGTTTATAGATTTATTAAATGGATAACTAGTGTATTAAAAAACATAGACCATTTACTGTCGAATAATTCTATTCCCGTGGAATAAACATGTTTATGTTTTTCCTATAACTGAGAAACGAAGGTAATATTTTTTTTAAATTTCGGGCAGACTAAGCTGCGGCAAACAGCTAGTTCAATCCAATCACAAAAAAATGTCTGATCGCTAAACCAAACGAGTTAATTTTCATGCAAAACGTATGGTATATCTTTATTTAATATTATAAAGACGAAAGATTTATATTTTTGTATGTAACAAATAAACTCAAAAACTACTGGACCGATTTCAAAAATTCCTTTGTCACTAAAAAGCTACATTATCACTGAGTAACATAGGCTATATTTATTTCTATATATTTTTTTTAATTCCGCGCGGAAGGAGTCTCGGGCGACAGCTAGTATTTAATAACGCGAATGTAACAAGTCTAGGCGGCGTCAGTAAACAAAGCGCGTTGCGTAACAGATGCACTTGTTGTTATCAGGCGACGGCACGGTCTTCCTTACACACATTACTGCACCAAAGTAATATCATAAAATACAATTATATTGCAATATACCAAAATCAAGGCATAATATGTACTAGATTTTGACCTGACGGGTCTGAAACTATCGAATATAATAAATATTGTATAAAGTGTCTTAGTTTGAAATGTAAGTTTTTTTTGTTTTATGTTGTGCCGTTGTTGAGATTTGCCGTTAAAAAGTTATACCTTATACTTGTACGTCTATTATTGACTAACATGGAAATTTGTATGGAAGACTAATTCTAATACAACAATTTAGTAACATTTTAATAATAATACGACTGTTATCATATTCTACTATTATTATTAGAAATACCTTTAGATTATTAAACATTAAATACTAAAAGCAAGATAACAAGATCAAACAAGAAAATATAACAATTATTCTAACACTAGTTGTCGCCCACGTCTCCGTAAGCGCGAAATTAAAAAAAAAACGTAGTAAGCAGCTGATGTGTTCGTCCAGACTACATCTACATTTATGCTAAACTTCATCAAGATCCGTTATGCTGTTTCGGAGATACCTTCAAACAAACATCTAAACATTCGCATTTATAATATTAGTAAGATAACCTCAAATATTCTTGACTAAATATTCATACCTAATAATTGGTAAAAGTGATATAATTTCATTTGCTTTTTCCGTAAATTTGTTGTAATATAGGAAATATAACTATTTACATAGATATAAACTATTTCATAGTGTAATTACATATTTGTAATATTATTTAAATTACAACATAATGTCCGGTTTATGTTCGACGACACGCACATATTATGTTATGTAAGAAAATGAGTTGCCTAAAATCCTATTGCAAAATGCCTCATATATAGATTAGCCACGTAAAAATTGTATTACTGACCTAATTTTTTTTTAATTATTAATTTAATTTTTAATTCCCGTTTTTACAATATGTATGTGAACAAGAGATAATATTTATTGTTATAATGTAGCTATAGTTGTTTTTTTTTATCGACGTTTTTGATAGTATATAAATTTGTATGATAATAAAGTCTATATGTACATAAGTGTCTGATACATATTTGATATGCTGCTTCAAAAAAAATAAGAATCACATTTTTTTTGGAAATAAACCTTAATATCTCTTAATCTTACTAATATTTTAAATGCGAATGTTTAAATGGATGGATGATTCTTCAAATCGGCTCAACTGATCTCGATGAAATTTGACGTAGAATGTAGAGTAGCCTGGAAGAACACGTAGGTAATTAAGTTTTTAATTCCGCGCCGTCGAAGTCGTTGGTGACAGCTAATTTCTATTCCATTTGAATTGAATTTTTTAACCTAAAGTAAACTCTTAACTTAGCTTTGGTACCCTTTCTTGTGGTTATTTCAGTTTGACTCATTTATTACCTTAAATTGGAGTGTCTTTTTTTCGTTTTATATAATAAACGATTATAGTCCCTAGGAAATTCTTTTAATGTTATATATCCATTGCCCCTAAAGTATACTATAAAATTTTTACGTATAAAAATAAACTACATTTTCTTATATTACAGCTACAATGTATTCTAATTAAAATAATGAAACTAGAGCGGCGTAAGATTTTGACAAATCATTATTGATATATACAAGGTCTGCCTTTTAAGTTCTGTCGTTTCAATATTTCCCGGCAATTTTGTATTTTGAACTGTTTTATATTCGAGTGTGTTTACATTTTGAATCTTAAAACAGTTGAAAGTATTAAGATTAATGCTATTGTTTAGTCACAGCGTCGATTTGAATCTGCCAGGTAACGTACGAAAATGAATCTTTCTAAGGAAACTGTTCGTGCAATAATTTTCTACAACTTTAAAAGACGCCTGACACGGCATCAGTGTTTTGAAGAGCTAATATCTGTGTTCAGTGATGAAGCCCCATGTCTGCGGACTGTCGAACGCTGGTATTTAGAATTCCAGCGTGGACATACTAGTCTTAGTGAAAAATCTCGCGAAGGACGTCCAAAATCCGCCTTCACCGAAGATAACATCATTGCTGTGAGACAACTAATTCTCGAATATCGTCATGTGACGTATCGAGAGATAGAGGTTCTATTAGGCATCTCAGGGACAACCATTCAGAAGATCTTGCATCAAGCGCTTGGTGTGAGAAAGCTAGTTTGCCGTTGGATACCGCATCTGCTTTCAGACGATCACAAGGCGGCCCGCGTCAGATGGTGTAAGAAAACTCTGCAAAGGTTGGACCGAGGAGAGTCAAACCACGTCTACGACATCATCAGTGGTGACGAATCTTGGATCTATGCCTACGATCCTGATTCCAAACAAAAATCTACAATCTGGGTCTTTCAAAACGAGCCAATGCCGACTAAAGTTGTTCGTTCGCGAAGCACTTCAAAGAAGATGGTGGGCCACCTTCGTTGGAAAAAAAGGCCATGTTGCGACTATTGCACTTGAAGATCGTAGAACGGTGAATGCAGAGTGGTATACCACAGTTTGTTTACCACAAGTCATCGCCGAAATGCGAAAATCTAACTCAAAGCGACGCATTATCCTGCACCACGACAACGCAAGCTTACACAGCGCTCGTCAAACGATTGAGTATTTGTAGCAGGAAAAAGTAGAAATTCTTGACCATCCTCCATACAATCCTGACCTAAACCCTAACGATTTCTTTACATTTCTTAAAATTAAGAAAAGTCTTCGTGGTTAATGGTTCCAGCCCGGTGAAGAAGCAGTCGACGCTTTCAAGTGAGCCATTTTCAACACCCCCACTTTAGAGTGGAATAAATGTTATAATAACTGGATTCAGCGAATGGAAAAGTGTATTAAGCTACGTGGTGAATACCTTTAAAAACAATAAAAAGTACTATAAGATTCTAGTTGTGTTTTTTTCTTCAAACGACAAAACTTAAAAGGCATCCCTCGTAGTGATATTAATCCGGAGTCGAACCGGTAACTAGATAACAAGGAGCTTGTAACAATGGACGCGTCATTACAACTATGATGCTAGTTTTAAACAAGGACAGTAAAGCAGAGCTGTAAGACAGTGCTCTCTTAACGTCTTCTGTCCTAGTGTAAAACTTTCATCCAAGATTTGATTCGTCTCTTACCCTGTTTGTAGGATATCATAATTATGTACTTAAAATTATTGTTAGGTTAGGTTAGATTAGATAACGTGATTCATCGCAAATAAAGAGATTTCAAGGTCGTGTCACGTTTGCGCATTTTCCGTTACATAAAAGAGAAGGAAGATGAGAAGAACAGAAAATATTTTAACTCAATTTTGTGTCGTTGTTTATTTCTCATAATAATCCTAAATTTAATTTTACATTTGAGCTTTAAAAATTACTTCAAAATAATTTAATCATAATATGTTGGATACCTTATCCAAATAAACGTACATCCAATATATAGTTCGTACTATCACAAGTTCAATCGGCTCTAAGCTTTCTAATTTGCACTCGTCCACTGCTGATTGCTTCGGATCCGATAAATCACTAGCGGCATATTTAGATCATTGGAACTCATAATGTCAAAACAGTATTTAATACTTTTATTTTCTTTCTACATTCACCTAGTAACTAGCACGTTCCTGTTTTTTATGTATGAAGGAATCACACAACCTCAAAAACATCTCTAAATGAAAATGTATCGCATAAAGAAAAGCAGATTCATAAAAGGTAGAAAGTAAATGCTGCCTTCCAAGATCTCACAGAAAATAGGATTAAATCAGAACTGTCATTTGAAAACGTTATGTTTACGAAGTCCAAATTGGACTACTAGTGCAAAGTTTAACAATTGAAGACAACTTTTTTGGAAGTTATTTTTGTAAATAGAACGTCGTGCCATTGGTTTCTGAGACTATCCTCGTTTAAAGCTTATTGTTATCTCTTTTTTGTCAAAGAAAATGATGATGACAATATGTTTAATACAGAGATTTTAATCTCAGAAACCCATGGTTAATCAATGAGGATTTAATAATCGCTCCATAAAACTCGATATATTAGGTCCTTACATATGAAATTGGCGTTTTTCGTACTGGCCACTTTAATCACGAATTTCTCCTCTTTGGTAAGGAATTCCAAATTCAAATTTGTACAGCTATAGACTCATGTATTTGTGGTTCGATGACAGTCATTCGTTTGTTTTTTTTCTTCTGTTTTTTTCTGTTTGCGTCACTCATTTTACTAAATGGAAAACTTAAAATATCGCATTATTTACGAGTACGAGTTCCGACGTGGCACTAGTGCTGCGGAAACGACTCGAAGGGTGAATGATGTGTATGGCGGTCGTGTTGCAAAAGAAAACACAGTTCGTTTTTGGTTCCAACGTTTTCGTTCTGGAAATTTCGATCTGCAGAACAAGCCCCGTGGACGGCCTGAGACTCAAGTTGATAATGAAGAGTTGAAGGCTATTGTGGAAGCGGATCCATCGCAAATCACGTCCGAGTTAGCTGCAGGCTGCGATGTTAGTGATAAAACTGTTTTAATTCACTTGAAGCAAATTGGGAAGATTAAAAAGCTTGAAACGTGGGTACCTCACGAATTGACTGAAGCAAACCGGCAAACGCGCGTCGACTGTTGCGTTACATTACTAAACCGGCACAATAATGAAGGTATTTCAAACCGAATCATTACCTGTGATGAAAAATGGGTTCTTTACGATAATCGGAAGCGCTCAGCGCAATGGTTGGATCCTGGCCAGCCAGCCAAATCCTGCCCCAAGCGAAAATTAACCCCAAAAAAGTTACTTGTAAGCGTTTGGTGGACTAGTGCCGGTATTGTTCATTACAGTTTTCTCAAATCTGGCCAGACTATTAGGACTGATGTCTATTGTCAGCAATTGCAAACCATGATGGAAAAGCTAGCGGCTAAACAACCTAGGCTGGTCAATCGCTCCACGCCACTGCTGCTTCACGACAACGCTAGACCACACACTGCGCAACAGACGGCTACTAAATTAGAAGAGCTTCAATTGGAAAGTCTAAGACATCCTCCGTACTCCCCGGACCTTGCTCCAACAGATTACCATTTTTTTCGAAATTTGGATAACTTCTTGCAAGGGAAAAAATTCAACTCCGATGGGGCAGTCCAAATCGCCTTCAAAGATTTTATTGATTCCCGTCCGACTGGTTTTTTTAGTAAAGGGATCAATGAACTACCTATGAGATGGCAAAAGTGCATAGAAAATAATGGTTCATACTTTGATTAAATAAATATATTATATTAAAAAATATTCGACTTTTTGTTCCTCCCATACAAAACTCCAATTTCATATGTAAGGACCTAATAGAACTGAACGCATTATTTCTGATGTAAGTTCGTGCGTCGCGCAGTCGGGGCCATAACTTTCCTCGTCATATGAAACGAAAAAAAAAACGAATTTGCAAACATATAAAGAAATTGAAAGGTACCGTCCGAGAGAGATGCTATCTCAAAATTATTTCCAATTTCACCATTTTGCGTCCACCTTCGCAAATCTTTTATTTTAAATGCTTTTTTTATCTGTTATTTTATTTGCGGCGATGGCCGTCTGTGGACCGACTCCCATAAATTATAGTTCGGTAGCCCTCTTAAAGGGGTTTTCGATATCTTTTTTGTGTTATTTTTGTTTAGGCCGCTGAAGAATTTATGTGCTGGTCTTACTTAGCGACGGTCAGTCGGCCTGTCGAGACGGCGTTTCCACTTGCACGTGGACCTCAATGTTTATACTTGTGCACGTACCTTCACGCTCTCAATTATTTACAGAGTGGACAGAGTTAGACAGATGTACTTTTGAGACTTTGGATTTTTTAATGAACGACCTGAACAATTTTTAATATACACTTTTTTGCATCGCTTTAAAATAAGAGGAGCTACGTTGTGACTATTAATGAACCTCATCCAAGGATCGTCTCCAAGTCTACAACTCCGTCACCAAGCAGTAGTAACTGGACAGATCATACATTCATATCTTAAATATCCGATGAAATATTCGTCACTTATCAGCCAAGTAAAAAATTGTTTTAGTAGTGTGTCCCGTGGCCACATTACTACCAAGATCCGCTCAGGCCAAAGTATGGTCTCGCAAAATAGTATGGCAGACAAAACGGATTCCGAATACTGGCAATTGGAATAGTTTTCATCTTTTTTATCTGATTTCGAGCGTGGAAGGCATCCTAACGGTATCCACCATGAGACATAACTTTAGGGCGGACCGAGCGAAACTTTTTATGTTATTTTTCCACTGACCTCAGCCGGTTGCCTTTTAAAAATGCAAGCGACGGTCACCGTTCTATACTTAACGTGTTTAGTTCCGAAAAGTAACCGTAAATTGAAAAAAAAAAACACGGCTTAGACGTATTCCACTTCCTTTTTGAAACGTGACTTAAAAACAAGCCCAACACCAACCTTACCGACGACACCAAAAAATATTTGACATTGAAGACTCATTTAAAATGTTGACTATATCAGCGGCACATATTAGGCATCGATATGAAATTGTAATTAGTTACGTTCAATAAATCAAAAAATGTCCACGATTACCTTGTTAATTAGGCATGTTAAACAGAATTTTAAGTAACTTTTATCGTCACAGCCAGAATTATTACAAAAACTTTACTGGCAACTCTAATTGCGTTCAACGCCGGCCGAAATTAAAAAGAAAAGTCGCACCGCAAGAATCCCGCCTATTTTTAAAAATGGAACCCGACGATGATTCGCCTAATTAATAAACCAATCACGTACAGTCGAGACGCGGCAGCGAGGCGCGGCGGACGTGCGGGCGCGGGGGATGAACGTTCGGAAATTCGAATACTATATTTTTTCTGCACCCGAAGCATCATGATGTTACTTGTAATTGGCTTGACGGCCGATGACGGTGAATTTAGTATCAAATTAATTACCAACGGCTTAAACATCGCTTAGCTAAGAGTTAACATCACAAAAACTATGAAACTACTACTATAAACAGACCATTAGAAGATGCCTTTGCACACGCATTAGTTCATAACGCCTTAAAAATTATGAGACAAAAAAAAAACTTTGTAGTAGTCATTCCTACTTAATCAATCTAGGAATTAAAAAAATTACACGAGACATCGGTCTGTTTCTCAGAACGTGAATGCCGCGGATTATCTGACACAACGATACGTTTTTTTAAAACACCGCGTGGACTGATATAACCAACAAAAGGCATTTAATATTGACAGCGAAAAATTATGTCAAAAACTTTCAAAGCGTTCGTTGATTTTGTGGCGAAATGATAAAAAAAATATCATTTATCAAATAAATGCATTCCCGGTTATGTCCTTGCTCAGCGTGATTACAAAAAATGAGTTGAATAATAAATGCATCGGTTGGCAGCACTGGGCCCGAAGTGAGCCGACGCGGGGCGAAGAAGGGCGAAGATTAGCCAGAGCGCGCACTTTTTGTTTGCATCAATCGATGCGCCCGAGCATTCGCACGATGAATAATTCAAAAATTGACATGAAATGGCGTATGGTACTTTTTTTTTAAATGAAAGGTGCCCGATTGAGGACTGTAACCGCCTGACGAATTCATTGCTCAACGGCTTTTTGCGTTCAGTAATTGCTGTATTTACTTTATAGGTTATGAAATTAAACAAATATATTTTTCGGATTTCACATATTTCATATCCTTCTTAAGGTGAATGAAAACGTCATGAGCAAACCTGCACATAGGTTGAAAGTGTGTGAAGTCAATCTCTCCGCATTGGGTCAGCGTAGACAAAGCCTAATCACCCCTAACTCATGGCAACACCACGCTTAGTGTCATAGTAAGCCCGCCCAGGGACACCCAATCGTTGGTTGGTACAGATGACAAAAAAAATAATTAATGCACGTAATGCTGTTAATGATGCAACGAAAACTTGCTGTCATTTCCAAGTATAAATAATCTCGCCATTTTGAATTCCGTCTGCGATTGGCCAAAACTTCTTTGGCGTGTTTCGATTAAATGACTTTATCCTACAAGTGTCAGTGACATCTCCACGTTATGGTTATGATGTTTTTTGACTACCCTCCATTAACGGACATGACAAAAAATAATTTGTATAAACACTTTGATTTTAATATAATCGATGCAGGAAAATATTGGGGTATTGTAAAAGCTTCGAATGAAAAAAAAAATATTTTTTTACTAAATTTTTTAAGGAGATACCAAAACCTAAAATATTAGTTTCTTAATATCTCATCTATACTAAATACGTAGAAAGTAAAAGTACTATACTTCTATTGCAAAAGCTAACGAAAGATTTAAAAGATATACAAAATATAAAATAACTTTAAAAAGATAAAAAAGATACTCACTTGTAAGATGTGAAAGACATGTTGGTATCAACGCACGGCTGATCTTCTACCGTTCCAGTCGTCAGCATGAGGGTGTTCATTCGTGTTGGCCTTCACTATCGACTATCGAATATCGATATCCCGCGGTACAACACTAGTTCGTCAAAGTCCGTTGGGAATGCGTCAAATCGTCGCCACACATTATGTACGTCACACCACTGATTTTCCTCCTTGTTTAATTTCTGAAAGAAAAAAAAACGACTTGTTATAATAAAATAAATTAGTCTAGTTTTTTCTTATTACCCGAAGAGGGTAATGTTTTTCACACGTATGTAAGTTCGTTTTTATGTGTGTAGGTTTGTATGTATGTGAATTCGTTTGTGATGGCCTAGAGCCTAAACAACTGAACCGATTTTTGAGATGTCTTTCAATTCGTCTTCTTCCTCATATTACATCGGCACAAGGTACATACGTAAAATAAAGTTCTAAATTAGTGAAAAACGAGTTCGAATCTCACTCCCCATAACTTTTTTTTTAAACAGCTAAATCATTTTTACGGCGTTTTAAGTGTATTATAAAATAAGAAAGTATTACATTATAACATTTAGTAAGCTTAAATTAACAATTTTAAAATGATGGCACCCAGTAGATGGCGCTATTCCTTCGATTAGATCTCAAATAAAACTTTAATGCAATTTAATAATTTTAAATAAATTTAATTAGTGATGCATTAATATTATTAGAATTTTAGTTAAATGTGTTCTTTAAAAAACAAAAGAAAAAGCAATTAAGAGATAAGTACAGTAATTAAAAATATTACATTGTCTGTGAAATTCCTACTACAGAATTTAGGTTTACTTTAAAAAAAAATCTTTAATATAGCTTTTACTTCATAATAGATAACAATATGTTGTATGAAAATTTAGTTATTGGAAGTAACTTAGGTACTGTTATTGCTTATTTTTTATTATAGTTTACAATACATCCATTATCGTAGTTAATTAATACATAAAGCGAAAACTTTGTTTCTGAGAATAGTATGTTTTTATTATTTCTTTTAACCTAAATCGATTCCTTTTTGATATACCGGTGACAATTCACTGAATAAAATGTATGAATGATTTATGAAGTTAGTTGAAAACACAAAAATACGGGAATGCCGACCATCGGGATGGTGTAAATGAGTATCGAATTTATAATTATAAAAGGAATTCTTGACCACAAGAACTGGCCAAAAACAGTCTCATTTAATGAAACAATGTAACATGCCATAATTACAACGTCATATGTAAGTTATTTGTTACTAATACAGAAAAAATTGAGGTTAGAATTAAAAAAAAAACAAACGCAATTCTTAGCTTACAGTACACTAAGTATTTGTCTTTTTACATGGCATAACTATTTAACGGTTAATATAAAAACCCTTGGTTACATTCAACTGTAAAACATTAAACGGACTGCATAAATATTTTAATGTAATGTACATAGAAAACCTCTTTACACATTTTTCTCTGCGCAAAGTAACTGGCCATAGATAATTTAACATTTACTTTAGCAAAAAAAAACATAAAAATTCCATCGTAGTGGTATAAATATTACTAGCGTCAACTTATTAATTTTAATGTATTCTTTAACATATGTTCATCGATTATTTAAATCAATATAGCTAGGTAAAGGTATCTGCAAGAAACTGAAGTTGCCGTGTAGGGGATAAGCAATGGCTCTTCAATACCACTCGTGTATGATAATTATTAGTTGATCATAATTGTCTCTACATAAATAAAGTTACTATTATAACCCATAGATAGACATTAACCGTTGGTTTCTGAGACCAAAATCTCTGTATGTCATCCTTGTCATTATTATTGACAAAACAGTGAACGGATATAAACGGAGATTTTGCTCTCAGACATGAACTGAAAGTTACGATTTTAACTCTATACTGCATAGCATAGTAAGATTTCTACGGCGCTTTCTTTAATCATGTTTCTGGGGGGATTAACAGTGTTGTTAGACTGTGTGATTAGCAAACCTGTGGCGTCCCCACATGTTCAGTGCCTTGAACTTTCGCCTAACCGCGCCCTATACTAACAACGTCCCTGACAACTGGTATCTTTTAGATCAAAAATTTTTCTGTCTAATTCATAATAATATGTTGATTTTCAATCATAAATTATCCGTAGCGAAATCCCACAAAAAAATTTAGTTCTTTATTTTTTTACAGAATTTCAACGTAAATCGGATTACAAAAAAATTTTGCTGATCAAAGAGTCTTCTATGAAACAGTGAGTATGTTATAACAATTACATTTTCCTAGAAAGTGTTATCAAGATTTTAAGCGCAGTTGCTAAATCACTTTTTTTACTAACGTATATTAATCTGGATGATATTTTTACAAAAGAATAAACAGATTACGTTATTTAATAAACTCTTTGGTTGGCAGATAAACCTTGAAACATTATAAAAAAATATTAATAAAATTCCACAATAATCATATTAAATTTTGCAAATAATATGACTTGTTGTTAAATAATCTTTGGAATCTGAGCCGCATGTGAAATAAACTGGTATTTCTGAACGTCGTCCTTCACGGCCCCATGTTTAATAATACCACGTATATGAGGCATGAAAAACTAAAGACAGGTTAAATTTCTTTATACCTATGTAAGATTTAATGTATGCTTCAAATACCACACTTAGTAATGACTAATAGGAACGTACCCTTTTCCATATTGCTGTATAAATGATATGGAAAAAGCTCCTGAACGAACTCAAAGGAATAGATAAAGGTAGCGCGGGATCAAAAAAGGACTCTTGTATTGTCAAAGTTCAAGTTTCACGTTTGGTGGCGCGTAAACAGCGGTTCTCAAATTTCTTTGGTTACTGAACCCTATTAGGAAGAAGATTATTTGACGGAATCCTAGATTCTAGGGCCTAGAATAATCAAACACCAGTATATGTATAAGTATATTTTGTATTTCCTTTCTCGCGTCATTCGTTCAATTCACAACCTACCAATTTGGAGATATTGCTAAACTTTTGGCAGATTTTTCCTATGGAATCTTATAGTTACAGTATATCATTTTATGAATTATGTTCAGTACATATTTTCGTAGATCCCCCGTGGCTAATACTGTTTTAGAGGAACACAGAAAAGTTAAGTAGCTGTAAAACAACGAGCCGTCTTCTGTAGATTATCCATCAGTGCTTAACTTTACTGTGTTTAACTAATTTTCTAATATATTTACATTTTATGGTAGTTGTATTTAACGATTAAGTGTATCATCAGACCTTTAACTTGATCAGAAGATTTCCTGTCGTGTCAGAATAAGGGTGTGGAAGAGGAAAATTGAGTGACACTAGTACCTAATAACTTATCTTAAAATCAATAAACATTATCCATCTTTTCCCTTAAATACAGAATAATTTTAGTTAACACTTGATTTCTACAAGGTATTAAAAGGCGAATAGAATCTTTACCATCACGTATTGTGTTTATCATTATAATTATCACTCTGTATAAATTACAACACCTTTAGAACACCAGTTGAAAATTCCCCGTTTTTGTGATTACTTTGGGGATGCTTCACAAGAACTTTAATATTTTTATAATGATACAGCTGTCACTTTACAAAAGAGAGATGCGGCCTTTTGGGGAAAAGCGGTCCTGATTGGAGAGCCAAAAGTAAAGTCTACAAATAAGGATTTCTCACCAAAAAGGATCGACATGTTTTACTTTATTTTTATTTGCAGAATTATTACACAAAATTAGCACTTGAATATTTAATTTATCATCATAAAAACAGATTAAATAAAATGTTTTACATATTTAAAAAACAGTAACCGTATCTAAAAAGTAAAATTTTCTGCGACTCAGTTTTAGATTTCGACATTTTATATTCTTTAGAAAAAAAACCACACGAAGCACGTCTAGTATAATACAGGTAACCAAAACATAACTAAAACGTTAAATATAAACATAACATATATCAGTAATTATAGTAAAAGAGCGCGGTCAAATCACTCGAGTGTGTGAATTTTGGCATTCATTATCATTATATCATTAAAACATCTCCGAATAAAAAATTGGATTAATTGAACTAAAGACTTACCTTAATAGATAAAGTCTGAATTTAACTGCACATTGATTTCACTATTTTTTAAATTTATCCGGAATTCAATTGTTCATCCGCGTTCGTAAACAGTTCACTAATCAAATACTCTATTTAAAAAAGGTAAGAGAAAATCAATCCCCATTTCTATCGATTATGCATTTTGT
Organism: Papilio machaon; assembly: GCF_912999745.1. Lineage (NCBI taxonomy): Eukaryota > Metazoa > Arthropoda > Insecta > Lepidoptera > Papilionidae > Papilio > Papilio machaon. The sequence goes on from NC_060011.1 coordinate 2,375,601, forward strand.
TATGACATAAGCATTAAATTATTGAATCATACAGTTACCATTGTTCTTTAAAATCATTGTCAAAGCTTTTTAATTATTGTATGTTTTATTAACGTCATCGTGGTTTTTAAGGGGTTATGATTTCGTGAGTTCATATACTAAAATCTAGGTTTGTTAAATAATGTTACCATTAACGTAACAACTTTAAAAATATGTTGTCATCCTTCTCAATTTATTTGAACAAAACAGAGATAGCAATAGATGCATGTGCTATGACATTTGAAATTAACGACTCAGTTAACATTTTCGTAACAATTTTCTATCTGAACAATCAATTAATTGGACATTTCGGTTCGCCGATCCATTCTCTAAAGCTTGTTATGATTTCATCCGTTCTAATCTAACATATATCTGGTAGTGGTACGGCCGCATCTGATCTGAGATACGGGCCTCGTCAGGAACCGGCCGGCGGCCATATTGAATCTGATTGACAGCTGTCAATGTTGGCGGCACTGCGACGCGTCGCCGCGCCTGCGCACTGCTACAAGCGCGCTACTAATTCTTCAACAAAAAATATAGTAGCGATCAAAATAAAAGTTAATGCGAAAACATGTATCGGTTTAAAAAGAGGGAAATAATTATTAAATACCCTTGTGTTGTATAGTTCTATGTCATTACATGACGCTATTAAAAACTGAAACAAAACTGATACTCTAAAAAATTTAAATATAGAAAATAGAATAAGATCCCAATGTGCCGAAGTATTACTCAGTTTAGACATCAAAATAAAATTCACGAAACCTGAAAATGTAGCATTCCTATTACCTAGACTGAAATAAAATTAAGGTCTCGCGCCTTAAATTGGTACAACACATTTCAGTTAAACAAATGTTGCTATCGTGTACACAGTGTAGTTTAATTTAAACAGTAGACCAACAGATTATTACTTTATAAAACTTAAGCTATAGACCTATAAACTAACTGAAAAAAATCAAATTTAAATGTACAATTTAGAATACTATAATTTTAATTTGATTGCATCCATTCGTAGTCAATAAAAGCAACGTAAAATCTACCATCAGCAAAGCACAAGTGCCCTTCACAATAACTAACATCAAATCTATAATTTTCAAACCACAGACTATAAAGCTAGAAGGAAAACCGCCCAATAATTCATTAACTTTACTATCACTATAAATCTTGGTTTACGATCAACATGACGTCACAAGAACGTGTCAATTTAACATTAGGTCCGTTAAGTTGGTACGGTCTGCAAAAATAAGTTTTTTCCATAGCAATTTCAAATGAAAAAGGATTTAGAAAACAGCCAGATTACGATTTTAAAATTAACTAACAACAAGCACAAAGCTTTGCGTGGATAGCTATGTTATTCGTTGACAAGATGTAAATTTATATTTGAGAACGAATTTTCAAACCGTACTTTTTTTGACGCGCCAATATCCTAGTTGTTAATGTACAAATTACATAGCTTGCGGTCATGGATTCGAATCCCGACATGCGACTATTGTTGTGAATTATATTCTAGTGCAAGCTTCAAGTTTATCTTGAACGGATACAAAGAATCGATTCACTAATTACAATGTGCATCCCCCTCCCCCCACTTCAAAAAAATAAACCTTTTGCTTATAATATAAGCAATGATAAAGACAATTTTTTTAACTTAGTTCTTATTCTCACATGGCAACACTGACATACGATTATGACAGGCTATAGTAACGCTTAAATGATTCTCGGTTAGTAACCATTGCGTAATATATTAGGCAACCGTTTCGCAGCTAAGGCTGACCCAAACAATGACAGAGTGCCAATTTTTGCCTAATCGAAGGACGTGATTACTAGCTGTCGTCAACCACTTCGTCCTCATGGAAATAACAAAAAAAAACTAAGCCTAAGCGATATTCCAGACAAAATCCGTTCAGCCGGTATTATTCCTACGTCCAGGATCTAAACTTAAAACTAGGAATTGTCTACATTAAATTTGCTACAGCGATATGAACTCGTCATATCGCTGTGGTACTCAGAGTTGATTTCGTTAAACAATGGTTGCTCACTGACTATTTATTACTTTAATTAGGTGCAGCGGTAAGTCTCATTATTACTTGCTTATAAATTAACTAACTATCTCCCGCGACTCCGTCCTCATGGAATTGAAAAAACATTATTAGCAGCCTATGTGTTCCTCTAGACTAGACTATGTTCTATATCCATGCATAATTTCATACCGACCCGTTGAGGGATTCTAGAACTACCTTCAAACAGACATTCATCTAAGCATTCCCAGTTCTAATATTAGTAAGATTGTATTTAGTTTAAGTAAATGCCAAACCGTGGATTTCTGAGACAAAACAAAACAAAACCAAAAATCAAATCTTTCCTTTTTAAAGTATTAGTATAACTATACTGTGAAGAAAATGTTAGTGAGTAACTTTAAGTACACCGGTAGGAGAGAGTTAAGAGAGTGAAGTCTGAGATGATGAAAGATTAATAACACATAGAGTGCAATAAGGACAAAAATATGACGAGTAACTGATCGTCTTTTACAAGCTTTTATGTAGATAACCCTAACTAGATCGCTATTTGGCAGGTGTGAAACGGACACTATGTGTTCGTATATTTAAAAATACATCCCTCACTTATATCCAGTAATAAAAACATTCATTTGTTTTGGTTATTACGAGGCGTTCATTAAAAAACATCCGTGTCGTGAGATACCCGCTCAATGTGTGTTACTGAATTACAACATAGTGTTATGGTTTTATATTGCCAACGTTACGATTATAATTATCTGTGACATTTGAATTTAAAGATGTCATGAGTACGGACGTTTGTCTTTCATCTCCATCTGACAGTTTCCACTGATGATATTTTAAAGAGAAAGTGTCATGTTTCTATACAAATGTTAGAGAAAGCTGTCGATATTCTTGTTAAGAAGAAAAATCGTATTTCAACAAAATATAAAGTCAATATTTTAACGAATTTACTCGCAAAATGTTAAGTAAATTTGTTGTTTATGTTTTTTTGTTAATTTTTCATCCCCCTATTTAAAGAATTTAAACAATAAACATTCAAAAACGACATTCATCAAAAAAATCGTACGTCTAGTATTTTAAACTTTTTTAAATAAGACATCGTATGAAACACCCTGTATACTTTCAATTACCGAAATGATAGTCAAAGATAATATTCATATAAATGTAAATATTTTTATACGAATCCAAGTAAATTCAAGTTCAAAATGTAAACATAGTTTATTTAATAGTTTATTCAAATGACGTAAGTTACACAATGATATTGAATGTTAAAATTATTTGTGTTTTTTTTTAAGAAACAATAACAGTTATTATAAAGACGTCATCTTATGTAACTACATATATTAAAACTATTTACGTAATTATGAAAATGTAACAGCCTGTATGTGCACAAAAGAAAAACAAAACAGTGGGATTCCACTATCGAAACTGTATTAACACGTGTTTTTTCATCAAACAAGTGGAATACCATCTTAAGAATACATAAATGTATCTATTGCTTGCAACGAAAATATTTTCGAACATTATTTAAGGAAAACGTCAAACTAATAAATACCTTGTAATGGTTTTTCCAAAATCATTACCTACAAATCTGTGTTTCGTACCGTGCAATTCGACTGCCAAAAAACTTGTGTATCTAACATATTTTATACAAGTATTTCTACAGTATAAATCCACAGATTACAAAGGAATTTAAAAGTAATTAAAGTGAAAATATATTTCACAGGTATTTTTACACTAAAACAAAACATAATTGTCGAATATTAAACATCAATCTTTACGCTAAAATTCATAAGTTCATTCATATTATAAATGCGAATGTTTAGATGGATGGATGGATGTTTGTTTGAAGGTATCTCTGGTACGACTCCAAGGATTTTGATAAAATTTAACACAAATGTAGATCATAGTCTGGAAGAACACATACGCTACCTATAAAGCTTTTTGTTTTTTTTAAACCGCGCGGTCGGAGTCACGGGCGACGGCTAGTTATATATATAACAAGAGAATAATACATTTGGAACTGTTTTTGTTAGTAAATTTAAAACTTTTTATATGCCGTAATTATTCGTAATAAACATATTTAATGCATTTACCAATAGAATTATTCCAATAATTACTTGAAGACTTAGGTTATTGTTAATTTCTAGCAGCCATCAATTAAAGTCGCAAAGATAATTCCTACATTACTACAAATGTAATACAGCTGTAAAACGTAATTCTAACAAGATTGCTTTTAGAATTTCGATGTGTTGTCCGTTAAATTAGCAGTTTGCAATAATATCGTGGTTATTACCAATTCGTGTAATTATTTTTAAATGTAACTAAGTTAAAAAGGTTTTGTGAGCCGTACATATATTTATTTTTATAGAAGGTTTATATTAAATTGAATTAACTATTAATTTTAAGAGTAAGAAATACTGATTTGAATATTTTTTTTACCCTTTTAGAAGTCTGAAATAGTTCAAACCTCAACATATAGAAAGCGGGATCAGAGAAAGAGAAGTAAAAAAAATTGCGCTGTGTAAAAAAAAATCAATGAAAATTAAATTATACATTGTTACGAATAAACAAAATGTTTCCAATGTTTAATATGAATAATATATCTCATATAAGCTAACCAAGAATATAAAAATCCTAGGTTTGAGCCTCAATCGCTTTCATTACATTAACTCTTAATAACTCTTTACTATGGTTCATCTTGTAGTTCCTAATATTCACTTTTTATATTCCTGTTCAAGTTAACACGACTTTGATTCTAAATGGAGTGAACAGAGAAAAGAAACCGTTATTGGATCAATTAAAATTATTGGGTCTTAACACACAACAGGCGTTGCACTGCGACAATAGACATGCCTTATTATTTAAAACTAGCTTTTACCCGCGACTCCGTCCGCGCGGAATAAAAAAAATGCACACAAGATAAAGTTCCTATGTCCGTCTCCTAGTTCTAAACTACTTCCCCATCAATTTTCAGCTAAATCAGTTCGACCGATCTTGAGTAATAAATAGTGTAACTAACACGACTTTCTTTTATATATATAGATAGATACATACGAAAAGTGTACTGTCTATTTGAAACAATTTACGATGTCTAGAATATTTTTAACAAACAAGTAGTCACTTAAAGTCGCAACATCTTACTAATATTATAAATGCGAAAGTTTAGATGGATGGATTAATCTTTGTTATTAGGTATCTCCAGTACGGCAATCTCTATGAAATTTGGTAGACACATAGAGTACAATCTGGAAGAACACATAGGCTATCCAAAATTCCAGAAATATGTACGGTTCTCGTGCGATACGTGTAATAAAATAATTTATTAGATGCGCAACGGTTCAACATTATTCAAATTTGGCACATTTATAGAACATAGTCTCGAGAAACACATGAGGTACTTTTCACTTTTTATTCTGCGCAAAGGAAGTTGCGGCCAAAAGCTAGTATTCAAATAAAATAGCGCTTTATAACGATCAGTTTATTCTTTGAAAAAAATAAAACTGAAAAATAAATATTAGCTTTAGATATAGATATTTCTCTATTGAATATTTAAAAAGAAAAAGTTATTTTCAACATAATGTTTACTTTTATAAAATTATTAAAATCAAGTAAGTCATGGTTTTATTAAAATTATTTATTTACTATTTACGGGTTTAAATTTAAAATTCGTTCATTGTTAAGCGTACAAATGTTCCCAGAATAAACCTTTACGTATTTTATTTTATTTAAATTACAATTTATAATTACAAAAAACTTTAAATAATTTCGTCTTATTACCAAGAATAATAATTAAAATAAAAACAAGTTTGATTATAATAATCTTAAATATTTTATAATGTTAAAATTAAATAAAAATTGAGATATATTTTGAAGTTACAAATGTTTCAAAATGGAATAACGAAACTTTATACTAGGGTAAGTATAGAGTTTACTCAACCATATCATGTCTTCAATACATATTTAAATAAAGGTTAAGAGGTTGAATTCATTTACGCTAACTCGGGACCGATGAAAATTTAAAATACTTATTCACACTAACATTAAACTTGTCTAAACTTAAAAATAAAATTAGGTGAATTTAAAAAATGTATTCGAAAATAACTATTGCACAATTTGACAGTTAATATTCGTCAAAAAAACGATTGACGTTTGTTTTTTTTTATGGAATTTACGTATGCAAAGACTTCCTTAAAAGGTTATGAAATGGTTTTTATATATTTAGTATAATTCGTATATTTATACCATCGTATGTTGATTAATAGAGTTAATATTTGTCGAATTTAAATTGTACATTAAAATTAAAAAAAATATTATAGTTTAGTTATTCTGTATTAGTATATAACTGGTCGCTTTTTAAAACTTTTTAAAATACATGTAAGTGATATTAAGAAATAATTACCCATATGATTATATGAAGTGATGCTTTTTTTATTTTATTTTTTTATAATCGTCTGTTACACAAACCAGGTACAGGCACAAAGTAAATCCTTTTGCTACAAGTACAACCAGAGGTGAACGCGTCTACTGAACTTTAACCGCAACTTGTCACAAACTTAATTTTAACACAATATCATATAAAATCACGGAATCAAATTTAAGAAAAAAAAAAACAACACGGAACACAGCACATCGGTTTAAGTCCTCTAGTCTTTTTATTAAAAGCGCGAGTTTCCGAACGCATCCAAAAGATGTTCGAAAGTTCGAAATTAGAAAATTTGAATTATTGCCGCGATGGTTTCGCGCCGAGCGCACACTGCCGACTGTAGGCGCACGCGCAGCTCTACTCCCAACATCGTTGTACAGAGGCGCCGCCAACCTTCCACGTTCATTGGATGAAACTTTTAAACTATAGGCTTAATACTTTACAACTATTAAACTATAAATTATTGAAATAAAAAAATATTTTAAACAATTATTTAAATTATAATAGATAAGGCTCTCAGTTAATCTATCTCAAACCTCAATTTGATATGAATAAACGAATTAAAAGATTTAAAAATATTGACACAGTAAAAACTGACCGCTAGTTTCCCGTCCCCTACTACAAAATAAGAACCATTTTTATCATCCATACTTTATATAGTACTAAGTAATATTGAATGAAAACTTTGATTATCCAATTAGAGAACAGTCAGAAGTATTACGGTAGAATTAGTTTTTGCGCAGTTTCCTGAGTTGTTTATTTCTGGTTTATTACAAAGCAAAAAATAAAAAAATGAATCGTATATAAAAAAAAAAATATCCAATCATCTAAGAAACCTAAATTAGTTATTACTTAATTTGAAAGGATGTATTTTTTTTACGAGAAGAGCTTAAAAGTTAACCAAACATTTACAACTCCTGACCAAACCTGTTGACTCAACACGGGTACTTAATATCTCAACAGATCGCAGAAAAATATACCTAACTCTGTCTAGCATTCAATCTGCACCATAAGTGTAAAAGAAATCACTATAACCGCATAAGACTTCTCTTAACCTCTTGTAAGTACCATAAATATAAAAACAGTAAGTGTAATAATTTCCTGATTTGGGAATGTGAACTTTATACAGTACAAATACGAGTCATTTTTCATAAAACTAGTCTCATATTTTTTTTTACTTTTATTTAACTGTACTTAAAATTATCATTTTAAATACATTACAAATTTAATTTCAGTTGCAAAAACATATTTATTAAATTAAATTTATAAATAACTAAATAATTTATAGAATTATTATTAAGTTTAAATATAATTTATGTACCGAGATGCGCAGGCGCAACCGGACAATGTTCGATCAACCGTGAGATTCTTTTTGTCTCTTTCTAAAGTTTATATTACGGGGACGCTAGAAAGAGACAGTGTTACGTTTAGATCTTTATGGACCAAAATGGTAGACGTGGCTTCAATTGGATCTTCCCAGATAAAATCCGGTTAATTTTCGTAGGTAGAAGAGCAAACTTATAATTCCTTTATAAAGCTTCGAAACTGTTCTTCATATAGCAAGGAATTTAAAATGTTTTATAAAAAATTTAAGTAAGGAAAATATAATTACATTTTAATTCCTATCGGAATTTTCCAAGAACAATAAACCAAAATTAATGTTTGTTTCAAAATAAATATTATATTTAAAATATAATGTTCTAAAAATAATCAGAAACAATTTAATTTGCCGGTATTTTAGTAACTGGCACAATAAGGAAATTTAGGATAAAAGGAAAAGTCGTTCGGTGTCACATTTTTCTCAAAATCGTAACATTTCCGAAGAAAATATGAAACTAGCCTTATTGCTGTACTAGCTGTCGCCCGCCACTAAGTCTGGGCGAGTTCAAAAAAACTTAATTAGTAGCATATGTGTTCCTCCAGACTATGTTCTACATCTATGTCAAATTTCATAAAGATTCGTTAATCCATTCTGGAAATACCTTCAAACAAACATCCATCCATATGAATATGATGGAAAGTGTCGTTTATATGTTTAGAGATTTAACCGTTCATTTTATATTATAGTTTATTTATTTTTTCTAAATAATAAACATTAATTGTTAAACACACAGACTTTCAAAGTCTCATTTATTACATACTAGCTTTTACCCGCGACTCCGTCCGCGCGGAATAAAAAAAATAGAAAACGGGGTAAAAATTATCCTATGTCCGTTTCCTGGTTCTAAGCTACCTGCCCTCCAATTTTCAGTCAAATCGATTCAGCCGTTCTTGAGTTATAAATAGTGTAACTAACACAACTTTCTTTTAGAAATAGAATAGAGATAGGATAGAATTGCTAGATCAAGAGTCAACTACTGTTAATGATAAGGGCACGGATGTACAATATTCTAGAATCAAATTTGTTCAAGCCAACCTAGGACGTGGATATGCGGCGACTAAGGACATCATCTGCACAGCCATTCAAAGAAAATACTCAATACTTATGCTTCAGGAACCGTATGTAGGAAACAGAGGTCAAATATGTGACATTGAAGGAGTCATCCAAAATACCAACGGTCAAGGCATCGTCAAGTCTGCGCTTGTTATTCTAGATAAAAGAATATCGATATCAATTAACCGTGATTTAATAACCAATAACATAGTCGCCCTCAAAATCCACATTGGTAATATCGACCTCGGAGTCATCGGGGTTTACCTTCAAGGAGACAGACCAATTGAGGAGGATATACATATCGTATCTCAAAATATAGACAAACTAGGGACTAAAAATATAATATTAGCAGGAGACTTCAACGCAAAAAGCCCCTGGTGGGGATCCAAAACCGAAGATCACAGGGGCTCTATCATTTCCGACTTTCTGGCTGAAAAAGGTCTAACTGTACTAAACCGAGATTCGACACCTACCTTCTACACAATTAGAGGCGGGCGGACACTCACCAGCTGTATCGATGTTACTACAGTTTCACAAGACTTCTTGCATGCAGTCCAAGATTGGAAGATTGATCCTGACTTCTCACACCTTTCCGACCATAGGCCCATAACATTTGCGCTGTCGCTTGTCAAATCTCTCTCAGCTGGACCCAAACCAACAACACGTACCTATAATACCAAGAAAGTCGATTGGAGTAAATTCAGAACTAGTTTAGAAGAGAAATTGAAACAGGAAAATCTAGACAGGGGTTACATAGAGAAGATATCTACTAAGCCGGCTCTAGACGATGTTTGCGAAAAGATGACAGACATTGTTAGGGAGACTTGTGAAGAACTTATACCAAAGATAAAGGAGGGTCGCACTGATAAACCAGTTTATTGGTGGACGACGAAGTTAGGAGAACTAAAGCAAGAAATGAAAAGGCTACGGAAGAAAATCGGTAAAGCCAACAGTTTACGGAAACCTTACGTTATAGAAGAATATTTAAAAGCAAAGGAGGTATACAAAAATGAGATTCAGGCGGCAATAACAGAGAGTTGGAAAAGGTTATGTGCAAAACAGGAAAGAGAGACAGTTTGGCAAGGAATTTATCGGATATTAAAGGTTTGTGAACCTAAAAAAGATAACGAATTGTTAAAAGATCCAGCTACCGGAGTAACACTTTCTCCCGCGGAATCAGCTGCGTTGTTAGGCCAAACCTTCTTTCCTTTGGATCAAGCCAATTCTGATACAGAAACACACCACATCATACGTAATAAGGCAAAAAAATTAAACACTAGATCTGAAACCGAGGCCAACCCCCAAATTGTCGACTGCACCTCAGAGGAGATTTTCACAATATTAAAGAACATGAGCCCAAAAAAGGCTCCTGGCCACGACGGACTTACTTCCGATATATGTACTAATGCTGTCTTATCTAACTCTGACACTTTCACTGCTTTGTATAACGCCTGCCTAAGGATCGAACACTTTCCCATAGTTTGGAAAAAAGCCATAATTAAAGTTATTCCAAAACCTGGAAAAGAAGATTACAGTTCTCCCAAGTCCTACCGACCAATTGGTTTATTACCTATTTTAGGAAAAGTCCTTGAAAAACTGTTTACTCGTCGGATCAATTGGACTCTAGGATCTACTGGCTCTCTAAATGCTAGGCAGTATGGCTTTATGCAGCAAAAAAGCACCGAAGACGCCCTGTACGATCTTGTATCGAAGATTAAAGATGGCTTACGACAACGTATGATGATAGTCGTAGCCGCCCTAGATATTGAAGGCGCTTTCGATAATGCTTGGTGGCCAGCTGTAATTACGGAACTTGCCGCTAAAAACATTGATAGTGCTACAATACGTTTGGTAGGAAGCTATTTATCTGACCGCACTGTGGAAGTTAGATATGCAGGGGCCCTAGATGTCAGGGAAACCAACAAAGGCTGTATCCAGGGCTCAACCTGCGGCCCGCTCTTCTGGAATATTCTGATGGACCCTCTGCTTCAGGCGGCTGACGGACTAGAAGCTCATATCCAAGCTTTTGCCGATGACATAGTGATAGTCGCCACAGCTTCTACTACAGATAAGGTCGAGGAAATCATGACAAGGGCTCTAAGCGCAGTGTCCAGATGGGGTGAATCGTTCAGAATGCGCTTTGCCCCACACAAAACGCAAGTCATGCTCGTCACCAAAAAGCTAAAATACCGGGCCCCACGCATAAATTTTCAAGGAACCGAATTAGATCTCTCTGATTCCATCAAAGTCTTAGGCCTAATAATTGACCGAAATCTGAACTTCGTAAAACACATCTCATCAAGACAAGATAAGGCAATAAAATTATTTAAATCTATATCCAGAGCAGCAAGTGCACATTGGGGCCTTAACAGCAACGTCTTGAGAATTATATATAGTGCTGTAGTCGAACCAATCGTTCTTTATTCCGCAAATGTCTGGGCTCAAGCTTCTCATAACAAGACAAATCGTAAGCGATTGGACAGTATAGCAAGAAGCTTCTCAATTAGAATCTGTAAGGGACATCGCACTATTTCCACCGTAGCCTCAGCGATTCTGGCTGGCATCCTCCCTCTGGATCTTAGAGCTAGAGAACGAGCTACCCTGTACGAGATCAAAAGAGGAAAAGAGCTTCCCGAACTGCCTGGTCGAGCTGTGGAGCGTGATATTGACCCACATCGACTTCCACATCCAGCATATAGGCAAAATAAAACTTTTAAAATTATATCTACTGCAGAAGATCTAGCAAGATTGAGCAATAACAAATGGCACATCTTTACTGATGGAAGTAAACTGGATGGAAAAGTTGGAGCGGCTGCCTCGTTTTGGAAGGGAGGGACAGAGAAGCATTACAGTACAATAAGGCTGTCCAATTACTGTAGTGTCTTTCAGGCGGAGTTGGCAGCTATGAGACTGGCGCTGCAAGTCATCACCCGGAAGCCCAAAAGCTACAGCGAAATAATCGTCTTGAGCGACTCTCGATCAGCTTTACAAATTATATGCGACTCTTCTTCCCTGCATCCACTAGCTGTAGAAATACGCGAACTAATAACACTAGCAGAGCACAGTGAGATAATAGTCGAACTCGCATGGATAAAGGCACACTACGGTCTTAGTGGCAACGAGCGCGCAGATGAGCTAGCCAAAAAGGCCGCATTGACCTGTAATAAGCCACCGGCATATGATAAATTTCCGATCACGTTTGCAAAGCGCTCCATAAGGGAAGCCTCCATTACAGAGTGGCAAACAAGGTATGATGACTATAATGCTTCCAGCCCTCTAAAGCTCTTTTTTAACAATGTACGAGTGGCCTATCGAGTCTTACGAAACGACGAGCATAACAACATACGTACCCAGCTGCTGACTGGTCATGGGGGCATTAAGTCATACTTATATAAATTTAAGCTCGCTAATAACCCATCCTGTCTATGCGATAATACTACTGACGAAACCATAGCACACATCTTTCTGGATTGCCCAAGATTTGCGAGACAAAGATACGCCTGTGAGAGTACGATTGGTCAGTCTCTAACAAAAAATGCCCTACACTTAATAATGGAGAATGATACATTAAGGATCATATTATTAGATTATGGATCAACCATTATGCGCTTGGCTGCGAAGGCCAATGGCTCCAAAGTTGCCTAAATTAATATTCACAAAAAAAAAAGAGAAAGAAAAAAAAAAAAAAAAAAAAAAAAAAAATATATATATAAATAAATAAAAATCCAAAGTAAAAAAAAAAAAAAAAAAGAAAAAAAAAAAAAAAAAAAAAAAGAAATAAATAAAATAAAATTTAGGATGAAATCCATATGTAGTAAATATAGCTTAATCAATAATTAGAATAATCCAATTGCTTTATTAACAAATGTATATATGTGAATTGTAATGACAATATTTATAAACAATCCGAGGCTCATCCCCATCACTGTACCTTTTGTTAAAAGCTCACTATGTGTTGGGGGACCTGAATACCAAACAGCTCATATAAATATGTATGATGTATAATTTCTGTTATATTGTAATGAAAAATATAAATTCATAGATAATTATAGATTCAATTCATAGATAATTGTAGTTATTGTAATTCGATATAATTGTTCATTAATATTTGGGAAAGCCGTAAATGTACTAAATTTAATTATATTAGTGTTTAGCATAGCTACAGAGTAAAATAAGGAATTTTAAGGAAACCAAGGTTGCTGCAGAACTGAAAGCAGCAGGGATAAGGGAAATTAAAAAAAAAAAAAAAAAAAAAAAAAAAAAAAAAAAAAAAACTTTCTTTTATATATATAGATAGATGTATGGACATTTGTATGTACGAAAATATTCAATGTCTTAAAACAAATTTAGCGTTACCTTCAGACATGAGAGTTACATGTCCGTTATGTCAAGCTCAGGTTTAGAAGCCGTTCTGGAGATACCTTCTAGAAAACGTTCATCTATCTACACTTTCGCATTCATAATACTAATATTAGTAAGATTTACAGAAAATAAGTATATTAACCAAAAAAAAATCAAATATCAAAATGGCTGCCATTTTGAAAACTTGATGTTCGTCTGTCTACTTAATTTCGTCTTTGGATAGAAACGAAAGATATAAACAAGTAACAAAAAAATATTTTAGATATTTATTAGACACTAGCTTTTACCCACGACTCCGTCCGCGCGGAATAAAAAAAATGCACACAAGATAAAAAAGTTCCTATGTCCGTCTCCTAGTTCTAAGCTACATCAAATTTCAGCAAATAAGTTCGACCGGTCTTGAGTTATAAATAGTGTAACTAACACGACTTTCTTTTATATATATAGATTTGTAGTATACTTCAGGTGCATTTTACAGCATTATTACAGCTGTTGAAGACGAGTGTGAAACTTATGTACCGCACGCCCCAGATACCGACATGATCACCTACACTGTACACCGGGAAGAAATATTGACAACCGCTTAAAATAAAATATTCTATTATTACTTATCTATACTATTATTAAAAAAAGAAAATATTTGTTTGTTTTTTTTCATTGAATAAGCTCCGAAACCACTGAATCGATTTGAAAATTTTTTTCAACGTTGGGAAGCTACACTATGCCCGGGTGATATGGTATAACACTCTAATAATGTTATTCGATTAACGGTAGTGAATGAACACTGTAAAAATACTAAATATGGGTATGTTAGATTTTGTGCATACTAACGTTTCTATTTTCTATTCTTCTAGATGGGTGGCATTCCACACCGACGAGATTTTCGCAAAACATTCTACCTCGCACAGCCGCGTTGTGGAATACTCTGTCCTCAGCGCTATTTCCAAACAATTACAACTAAAGGACCTTTAAGAAAAGAGCGTATAACTTCCTTAAAGGCCGGCAACGCATCTGCGATTCCTCTGGCGTTGCGGATGTCCATGGGCGTCGGATCATATAACTTTAGGCTGTCTGTTCCTCGTTTGTCCCTCCTCCTATATAAAAAAAATTAAGATTGTATCTATCTATTTTTTAAGACAACAGACGGGTTTATTTTATAAATTGGATTATACAACATCTTCATCTCATTGTATAGTTTACATTATAAATTAATATTGTTTTTTTCTTATTATAATTACAAAATAAATACGCATTGACTTCGCACGTGTAGAAAAGAATTAAAATATGCCATAAGTTATAAAATATTCTTCTAGTTTAAGAATGATTAAAATGAGTTCACTTTAGGATAATTAAAACCAGATTTGCAGTCAAATCTTTAGTAATATTAAAAAAAATATAAAAAAGTCCAGTGTTACGTTCACCTGTACTTAAGCTGTTGTGCGCTTCGTCTGTCTTTTGGATGTCAAGAAAGTGGAAAACAAGGCGTAACGAAAAATCAATTTTGTTTTTATTTCTCATAGAAATTGCTAGATACTACCTTTGATCGGATTCTAAACAATAAAGCATTTTTTTGGATCCCTATTTCGATCTTTAGTTCAAGATAGAAAATTGAAAGCCATTTATTTGCAAAGTGGACAAAATAAGCAAATATATTCGAAAAAAAAAGTCACTAATAACGGTAAAGACTACGACATAACCAAGACCTTTAAATTTGCATAAAATATTTCAGTAAAGCGAATTGAATTCAACATATCGATTTTATCTTTTTTAATGACTTAGCAGAAGACATTCCACTTCGGGGTAACGTCCTAGACAATGACAATAATATTTGTTGCAATTAAAGCGAAAGGAAGGACGCGTACAACGCGACGAGAAAGTAAGAGTATGACAATTTCACGGTGCGGGAGCGCACGCGCGCTCTGAACTTAAGTTCTGATGCGCATCACTATGTATGGACAGCAAAACAAGTCACATGTCTACTACACACATGTCAATTGAATTCGATGTCGAAGTTCGTTCGCGGATAATCATCAGGTCACGTTTACCTAAATTACGGTGTATAAAGTTCTAAACTTGAATTCCTTTTCTTATACTCGTAGATATGAGCTTATACGCTTTGTTTCCACTTATCTGTACATATCTTTATCCTATACAAAGTCCATTTGCTCCGAAGTGAAGTTCAAAAATATATATAACTTAAAGTAACTTTCGATAAGTCACATGATTGTATCGTATCAGTGCCATATATTTTCGAAATTCGTTATGGAATCGCTTCGGAGTGAATGCACTTTGTATAGTAAAATTCAATTTGTACTAAGCAGCCAGAGTCGCTAGCTGCTATTTGGAAATAGGCATAAAGCTCTACGATTATTGTTCAAAAAGCAAATGTTTTAAATGTCTAACAAAAGAATAAGGGAACTCACTATTGTAATTTAGCATAAGGAATATGGAAGTACTAACCAAGAAACTTTAAATGTCAGTTGTACTAATAAAAAAGCTCTACGTATTTCATCCACTCATATAACATTGACTATTAATGAATTTTATTGTAGACGCATTTTTTTTAGTTATTCGTTAGTCAAAACATAGCATTTGTTGTGACTATTGGCACGTACAAGTGCAGGTTGTGTAAAGGAGAGAGATGCAATAAGCTGTTCCGAATCTAGAAATAAAACAATATGCATACTAGTTTTTTTTTATTTAATTCAACTGCTACGGTCAGATCAATTTCTTATTTACATTACACTTTAAAAATTTCAATAAAATAAATAAAATACTTTTCTATTCGTCCAGCCAAGTTGAAATACATTTTTTTTAACTTATAGTGGATGTCACTCGATGAAAAAAAAAAATCTTAACAAAAAAGACTAAATAAAAAACATTTTTTTTACCGAATTAAGCAGTAGTTTACTTTTATTTTTAATAAAATAAATACCCCTTTTAATTTCTATTTTCTTTATGTTTTTGCAACTAGTACAGTATAGTAGAGGCGACGCATGCGCGCACAGATCTCGCCGAAATTGTCCTCGCGCAATTTCCCGCCACTTTCCACGCTCCCCGTGACTCCGTGCTTAACGTTGTGCAACTAACAAGTGTCTGTGGTAATTCTATTAGCTAACACCGAACTTGATGACGACTTACTGATTATATTACGTAAAACAAAATCGATCAGAAGTAACGGAACGTTTATAAAAAGAGTAATTGTTCCACGAAAAAAAAAAACTAACAGTTAGCTAAACAATTTGTTATTTTTCTGTACTATAAATCAATCTCTGAATCTGTTTTGATTTAAGATTTAAAAAAAAATTGGGTTCAGTAAGTTGATATGAGGTAGTGACGAACGATGTCGCCTTCTTCTTCTTCTTCTTACAGTGCCATCTTCTTTCGAAGGTCGGCGATCATTAAGGCAACTTGTACCCTTGACACCGCGGCTCTGAAAAGCGAACGGGTACTCTTTCCGAACCACTGGCGCAGGTTTTTAAGCCAGGATGTTCGTCTTCTACCTACACTTCGCTTTCCTGTGATCTTTCCTTGCACGATGAGCTGCAGAAGTCCGTATTTTGTGTTTCTCATTATGTGGCCTAGGTACTCCAGCTTTCTTTTCTTTATTGTAAATACCACTTCCGCCTTTTTCTTCATGCGCCCTAGCACGGTCATGTCGCCTAGTTTAGACTAAAATAAACAATCTATGAGCAGCCATTCTGCCATTTCGGCGAATTCAGGTGGCCGCTTGCTCGTTAGCCACATTATAATATAAAAAGTATAGTTCGTTCCAATAACTTAGTCACATAAAGTCGTAAGCTATCATAATCCGCATAAACAAGACTGTCGACAAGTAAAAAACGTTGAACGGAAGCGAAGGGTCGCGTCGGAAGGCGATATCCGGCATCCTGCTCACCCCTTTTTATTTAAACGCACAATTATAAAATTATTCGCTTGATTTCGTCACGGCTCCTTGTAGCCAACGAGTTGAATTTAAATCGTTTCGTAATTCTCAATTTCAAGGGTGGTCTATAATCCATAACAATATGTATACTAGGTTAAAAATATTTGTTTACCAATGTATAATTACTTCGTTGGCACCGCGACCCCATGTGGGTCTTGGCCACAAAAGAGTTACCAATTTATAATATGTGATAACTTAAACGTTACAATACTTATTGGTAATTGCAACTAGGATTCCAATATATATTTATTGAAAAATAGAAATCATTTTAAAGTATTCGATATATTTTCTATTCGTCATTACTCACGACGACAATGTCGTTACGATGATAAAGTATTCCAAATTGCGTAGCCCCAAATTCCACACAATGTAATTAGAATTCTTCACGATAGTTATTTCTCAACTTTACGAATATCCTATATTATTCCAGTAAGATTTGACTAATCCACAAAATTTCCACGAGCCAGATTTATGGATCATTCAAGAAGACATATCTTCCAATACTCACAGCGTCTACTTAGTAAAAGTTAGTCATGGTACGCCATCTAGCGACAGGTTTATTTAAACATTTTTGCCTTTCTTCTTCTTACTCTCCTATATACAGTATCAGTTGGTACAGTCGCGATCAAAAATACGTAAAACTTTAAATTAAAACTTTTTACTCAAAATATTTTTGTACGTACTTTAATTAACATGTTTAATATTTTAATTTACAAACTCCAAAGTATTCGAAAATATGTTTAATCCTTAATCAGGCATATGATTTATCGACAACCTAGGTGATTGTAGTTTTATAGTGAACTTTGTCTTTTTTTAATTCATAAAACCTTTATTTGATTACCAATATTTGTATCTTTCGTTACAGATACAGTTTCGTGAAGCTAAACATTTTTACTAAACAATTCATTTTGGGAAAAAACATTATTTAAAGAAAGTGGTCATTATATGCTCTTTACACCTCTGGCGGTACTATGACATCGACACTGTTTCCATTATACAAGAGATGATTTTGAAATAAAAATATAATTATAAATTATAAGGTTTTTTATGACAAAATAACATTTACGTTTAAGTACGTAAATAACCTTCTACGAAAAGTTCAAATATTTTTTTTTACTTATAGTGGATGTCACTTGATGATAACAAATAAATTTTCTTAGCAAAAAAGACAAACTAAAACAGTTTTTTATTTATCTTATATATGGTCCTCTAATACTCACATTCATCATCATCAGCTCACTATACGTCCCCACTGAGGGGCTCGGAGCCTACCCCAAGTTAGGGGTGTCTGGGACATAGTCAACCACAGCCCAGTGCGGGTTGACTTCACACATATCATTGAATATCTTCTCAGATATGTGCAGCATCACGATGTTTTCCTTCACCGTAAGAACGTCGGATAAATACTCACATTGTATATTTAGTAAAACTTAGACATGTCACGCCATCTAGCGACACATTACTTATTACTCCTGTGTGTATTATAATTATATTTTTTTAACACTATCCTGTAGTATGGATAATAGGTTTTGAGTCTACATATAATTAATTTAGGCAATAAAACTTTATCGAACATTACTATTTTTGCTCTGCATTTCTTGCAGCAAACGCCTACAGTTAAAATATCGCAATGTATCAAAACGAAACTTAGTCTCATCATTTTTATCAGTCACAAAAAATGTTTTCAAATTGTTTACACGAAAATGTAAATAAATTCCGACATTTGTATATCTTTCGTACATACGAAGGTAGGAAATTTTTCCATATTATATTGATTTTAATTGACTGTTTTTAATTTCGTTCCTAAAGCAATTGGCAGATTTTGATGAAATTACGACGTTCTTAGGCCACCAAAGGAATAAAATAAAAAATTTAAATTGTAAACGTTGAGTCCATATAGTGAAATAAAACACAATATACAATTGTTCCATTTTTATTTGCTCCAGTCATATCAGAATATCACATAGTGTTCCTATCACAGAATTCGCGGTATGTTATACATTTCTGTATATTTATTTAGCTTCAATAGCATTGCCCAGTGTCGCCTTGCACACGTAACCTTTGAGAGCGAGTACTCCTCTACATTTAATATGAACTTGATATCTCGCGCACCAATCCAAGTTGTTACAACCGACGCCAGCGTCTGTTATAGTTTTAAGAGCTGCTAGGGAGAGGAGATCTGAAAAATAAAATCAAATATTATCTATGGTCAAAGGTTTTTATCTCTAGTGAAATAATATAATAGTAAAATTAATCATTTATGGTATTTTCGTATTATTAAGAATTTGATACCGCTGTTATTTTTAAAAAGAATGAGAAGGATGGTAATACTATTATAGTACAAGTACTACGACAGTGGAGTCTCACTTTAAAATGAATATTGAAAAAGTTTCTTTCACATACAATAGATGGCGCTATTAACAAATAGTATCAAACACTAATCCGGCGAAATACATAGATGTCGCTAGTAGTATGTAACAACACTAAACCCGGATAGATGGCGCTATTACTAACGATGCAAAATAAAACAAATCTTAACGTGTGTTAATCTGAACAGGTCTCAAAGATCAGATCTTGACTTGAACTACTAAATTAGCATCAGCTCATCGAGATGTACTATAACTATGTGAGCTGACGAACAACAAGCTTGCCAACTCACAGTTTGATCTGCGAGTCGGTTTACTGATCTATACACGTGAACAGTGAGCTGCAGGTCTTCAATTGAATACCACTAACCTGGTGGATCAGCATGTGTGAGAAGCTGCACATCATTGGCGCGACAGAAGGCGTGCAGTGAAGGCGGTACAACACAACATGAGGCGAGGTTTATCTGCGCAATGGCAGGTTTGACTCGCGCCCACGCGTGTAACTTACGTAGGCACCCGCCGCCTACATCTGCCACACCCAACTGGTGCACGCGACCTACGTAAAAGTAGACCTCATTTCCACTAGTGCGACAATCTCTGCGACTGACATTTTATAAAAATTTATATCATTTCCACTGGTGTCTATTACAGTTACTGAAGAAATCATATAATTTGGCGGTTAACTTTTTAAACTATCAATAATTATATAAATTTATACAGAACTCAACATAGTAATGATTACAGTCTTAATAAATAACTAGCCTATGTATTCTTCCAGACTATGTTCTACATCTGTGCCAATTTTCATCAACATCCGTTGAGCCACTCCGGACATACATTCAAACATCCATCCATCTAAACTAGGGATCCCCAAACTATTTTGGACAAGTGACCCCCTTTTCCAAAATGAACCTTTACCCATGGCCAAATTACCTACTTTTAAGTTCAATTATTATTATTATTCATTCTGACTTAGGTCAATAGAAGAAGACAGAGAATTAGGAATGCTTTAAGTTAAATATTGACCCCTCTGGGTATCCCTGATCAATACATTCTCATTTATAATATTAATAGTAAGATTATACCTTCTTTAACATAATCCTCTAACACCGCCCAAAGTACTTTAATGCCGGGCAATATAGCTTCACATTTCCTCGCATCAGCTTCACTGTCTGCTTCCATCTCTGTACTGGATAAACGTCCTGAGAATGACAAGATACCTTTTAAATTTATTTAATCATGAAATATTGAGGTTATCAAATATATTAGAAGCTGGAATATTGCAGGAGCTTGCAAAACATAATGTTGAATGTGTGGTGACGTAGGCAGATGTGTATGTGCTGACCTTGAGCGGCCAAGATATTTGTAAAGATGTGTACCAGGCTGCAGTTTGGTTCGGCTTCACAAAAAATGTTTATTGTCAAGGAAGCTTACATTATATTCATAAATTATCATGTTTTACTTTTTAAATATTCACTCATAATTTTTTGTTGTGTAAAAAATATTACACAAAAACGTTTCCGATAAACAGAAATATATTATATAGGATTTAGTAATTTTACCAAAACAAAAAAATAAAAAAATTATTGGCCACGACAATCTTACCAACATTACTGCCTAGTGATATGGGTGAGGCCTTAGTGAATGTGTTCTTTAGATTGGAGTCTTCTAATGGCTCCTCTTTGTAAAGCAAGTCCGGATTGTACGCCAGGATAACGTTCTCTATGAACTCTGTACGTAAAGCTGTAAATACTGAAATAGATAACATTTCAATTATAATAATAGTACAAGAAATTGCATAGAAAATGAAGTGTTCTTTAAATGAAAATATATTAGCGCCTGCGATTTATAAATAGCAATTGTACTATACCTCGTTTCGAACCGACACCTAAATTAAATAAACAAAGGTACGTCAATTTCTGTACTAAACTACCATTAGGCTATTTCATTCTTTCAATTATTTTACGAAAATTGTGTGATACAGTGAAGTGTTTTTATAAAATAACTAGCTGTCGCCCGCGACTCCGTCCGCGCGCAGTTAAAAAAACTAAATGGGGGGGGGTATGAAAAATGATGAAGATGTTGGCCGATTCTCAGACCTACTGAATATGCTCACAAAATTTCATGAGAATCGGTCAAGCCGTTTCGGAGGAGTATGGCAACGAAAACTGTGACACGAGAATTTTATATATTAGATAGTATATTTTTTATTAATTAGTTATCAGAGTAAAATAATCAATATTAAAAGAATCATATCAAAAAAAAAATCTGCGGATTTATTAAATCTATAATCCGCTAGTTACGAACACGGAAGCGAGCTCAACTAGTTGATTAGATAATTACAATAGATTGATAATAAATATTATATTAAAATCAGTTGTTATAGATAAGCACAGTTTCATAGGTACTTAGTTACACTATAACAGGGGTGACAAACCATCGATCGCGATTTTTAGTCCAATCAAACATAACAAGGAAAAAAAATATAAATACGTAAAACATAACTTAGCGGAAATATGCCCAGACGTAGGGTTGCCAGGTCGACAAACTTACTAGCCAACCGACCAGCCAGTTTGGCTGGACATTTGGGTAGAATGATCGGACATCCTGTATTATTTAGAATTTTGTCTAAGTATTAATAGGTACTCTCGTTTGGGAAATATAAAAAGCCTAACAAAAGCCGGACAACCGTTTATTTTGGCCGTACACGCAATCAAAAAGCCTACCTAGTTTTATCCGGATGCCTGGCAACGCTACCCAGACACAATGCTCAAGCTAAATTAAACAAGTAATCGATAAGAATAACTGTTAGTATATATAATAATTTAGTACTGAAAATAAGATTTCAAGAAGTTTGTAATTGTTTGATCGCATAGTATTTTTTCAGTAAATAATTTGGGCACTCCTGCTGTATAACATGCAAACGAAAATCTTACTTAAAGCGTCAATAGCATAAAAAGGGTACAGACTAAGGATTTTGGTTGTCGGTTTGAATTCCCTCATTCTATTATTATAGTGAACTATATCCTATACGTATAGAGCATCTATAAAATAGTAGGTACCAAGATATTAGTAAACTAGCTGTCGCTCGAGACTCCGTCCGGTCGGAAATAAAAATAACTTTGTAGCCTATGTGTTCTTCCAGACTGTGTTTATACATCTATGCCAAATTTCATTAAGATCCATTGAGCCTATACCGTTTCTAACAAACATCCATTCATCTAAACATTCACATAACTTAAAAAATTAACTACACTTAAAACACTCCATAAATTTTTAGTAGAATACGCCATAATAATTAAATAAAAACATTCTAGCTTAGACAGGTACCGAGCGACATTCTTTGGCAATCAGAAAAAAATGTCGACGACGCGTTCGAATCTCTATGACATATAAATTTTCAAATCTCGGCGAAATTGTCACTACACAAATTAACATCACCCTATGTACGAATGGCCTAACAATGATACGCATGATATATAAGTTAGCAATTCAGTAAACAAACAAAGAAAACGTTGTATTCAAACGTAGTAGTACAAGGTCGCATCAAAACAGACTTTACATGAGTGAGTCTTATATCGCTCTACTAATTGATATCACGGCCGTTAAAGTACCATGAGAATAGTAAGAGGGACTTAAATGGCTAAAGTAAAATTTTAGATCCTTTTTCTACAAATTGACAACTGTCATTTTCTACACGCGCCTAAAGGCTTAATGGAAAGGGTGCTTAGCAATCAAAGCTTTTTCATATTAAGACCAAGTATGAAAATCTTTTTTTTTTTCAGGAAATTCATTGGTCATCTAGGGTTTTTTTTGACTACCACTAAGGCAAAGTATGTTGATCTAAATATAACTGTGTGAATATGACGCAAACATGAACAAAGTATTTCGTAATATATAATAGAAGAGCTAGTATTTATTGTACATACAACTGCATGATACAGCGGTTTTCGCGGGTGACTAATGGAATATGACGTCACTACGGCCTATTCGATGTTATACAAATGAACATCAATTCAACATAGAAAATAGCCGGTAAAATAAGGCAGGACTAGTGGTCGTTTATTGGTCCTTCGACCTTAATTTAAAGATTTTTAAATTTTTAATTTAAAATAGCTTAATGCACTTCTTTAACACATTAAATATAACTTTACCTCATTTCACGTTTATCCGTTCGTGCAATTTACTCAAAAATTTATAAAGATTTTCACAGAATAACCGACTAAATTTGACTTTTTACAATTCACTTTGGGGGGGGGGGAATCTTCAAAAGATACCCTGCCTTCTGAGGGAAAGACAGGGTTAAGTAAGAAACTAAAAACCCCTCAGTGGCCATCCTCAAGTTTAACTGGTAAGAGTCCCGGGATCTCCAAAGGAACGCACCGGGACTGCATCGGACTAGCACGCCGTTAGAGAACTGTTTTCGTTAGTCGTAAGTGCTCGCATGCGTTGGGATATAGTCTTTCCCACGCATTATACTCGTCAACTGAGTCCCCGCAAGACGCTTGCTTAACATCGACCCATAATTTTCATTAGTCGTTACCCCGTATACGTGGACTCCCTAAATGCTGTATAACAACCGAGCTATCGGCTAATGAAACTACGTGCTAATTTCAGCTTTCATTTCAAATTAAATGAAATTACAAGATATTCTGTTCATCCTTTTTTTAAATGATATCTGCATAGTTGTTGCGTTTAATTTTGGCGGTGACTATTAATCGGCTAATGCAATCATATCTTATCGGACCACACGTAATATTACCATGATTTTATAATCGCTATTTTTTAAAATGGCCAAACTCTTTTTATATTTCTCATTTAGTTATTCAATACATATAAAATATATACTTTTTACTTTCTAAACTTATTTTCCTCGGTCTTTTCTCCTTATGGGATAGAAGAAAAATTAATTACGCAAATAAGATTTATAATTAAAAAAATCAGAACAAGCTAATTGCAACAATATATATTGTTAAAAGTTCGACTAAATAATAACGCGCATCTAGACCCTAATAACTCGTATGATCGTGATCAATAAAAAGAGGGAAAACCCATTTTCAAGGGCTATATCCACACGGGACGGGCCGTGTACATTATGCCATTATGCCAGCGATAATTTCGATCGCTACTGGCTTACTGAACTTCCCTAATATAAACCAGGCATAAAACTACAAATCGTTCGTCACTGTTCTAAATAAATGAATACCTTTTTCCAAGCACTCCGTCAACGCGGACGTACTGTCTTCATTAATGAAGATTTTAACACCGATCTTCAGATTCTTTCGTTCCTCCTCCGCCATTTTGTTTTGTACATCATCATGTGGCCTCGTTATGTTGAGAACCGCTTCTCTTGGCGCCGTTGATGTCGAAACCACCATGTAATCCGAGTGAATCTGAGATGTTTTTGGATTAGATTCTTCGTTTATTCCATTCTGAACTGGCTTTTCTTTCTGATTACCCCATTCTGATAATGTCAGTTTTATACTTTCCGATAGCTGTAAAACAATATAAGTTATTTGATAAAAGCAATCAATAATAATTATTTCAGAGGGTAGGTAAAAAAATGTGACAAATGAAGGATACGCCCGAATGCCGCATGGTAAACAGTGGCGCCACTTGCCATTTATACATCTGAAGGCGAGCCGAACAGACGTCTATTATAGGTACCCACTAATTTAAATCTATTTGTTGGCATCTTATTTAACTTTTATTTATAAACTCATTCCACTCTTACTTCAAGGAAGCAAAGGCAAAAAATGACAATGATCATTTAAAAAAAATCTTATAACTTTAACTTTAAAAAAACCTTCCTTTCAAATCCTAATAAAATCAATCCATATTTTTAGAGATCAGGAACAAATTGGGCTTTGTGGACAGTCATAGACAACCAAAAATTTTTAATACTGTTTTTTTGTTATCAGCACCACACTATATTATTACATACAAACACTCCAATTTTATTATTATGCATAGGTAAGGAAGACAAATGTATGCACAATTAGATTTTCCTGTTTAACATGAATGTACATTGAAATTTACACAGTATTGTCTGTAACCGTGTAAACATCCTAGTTGATTGATTGTTTTGACTGAATGTGTACCATGTTATACCATTTCATAACATTATGACAATATTACATACTATGAAATGAGGATAAGAAATTACATATTTGTCTTTAAGAACAGAGTCTTACAGCAAACATTTCTGTTATTTTGTTAGTTTAATTTGGTTTCATGATAAATACTTTATTTTTAATTGCCTTAATGTACAATTACACTAAGTTAATTTAATTTAAATAAAATTATTATAGGTTTGGGTTAGTATGACACTTTAAAGGTAAGTTAAAGAAAATTTAAAAAACTAATAAGTAAAGTAATATTTAAAAAAAATTATCTCAAATCAAGTACAGAATCAATTATGAATGATATAATTAAATTTAAATTATCATCTTTACAATTATTCTTTAATAAAATTGAGGACAACACACTACAATGATTAAATTAAATCACTTATTTTTACAAAGATCTTTCAATAATAAAATCAAATAAGCCTAGCTTATAATCAAATTGCATGAATAACTTACAAGGAAAAAACCAAGGTTACGTGAACATGGTAATCCTGATTAATTTACTAACCTCTTCAGTAACATTTTGCCCAGCCTTTTTCTTAATATCGATCAAGTTGAGAACATTTCCAGTATTAATCGTCACTTTGGAAGCACTCTTTAACATCGTGACCGACGAGATTTTTACTTTTTTTTCTATTAAAGTAACCAAGGTCTAAGGCGATTCTCACCAAGGTTGCCGGTTTATGTACAAAAAAAATTGTGGAGCTATACTTGAAAGACAAGTTAAACCGAGAAGACCGTACGCCAAAGGCGACTCTGATAAACTGAATTCTCGCGGCCTTGCATTGCACGAAAGAACTATACTTTATATCATATCAGCTGTTTGTTGGAAATGACGTATTTGCAGGTACTATGACGAAAAATTATCGTTTGATTGTGTGGACTCCATTATCAGTTTATTATCATTCACTGTTGTAGAACCATGATTGAAATAAAGGTGTGGTTTTTGCGAGATATGAAGTAAAGTAAAACAGAAATTTATCAAGCGCTCTGTGATAATTCAAAAAGAAAATAATAAGTGTTGCCTATTGTAAATTCCATTTGCTTTTTTTCCAAGATTCTTTTTAAAGTATTTTTCAGATAAAATATGAATATGAATGTATTTTCGCAATTGAAGACATGGTTTTTATTTTAAAACTCACAACTTCTTTCATTTTAAAGAAGTAATTGTAATAAACTCAGTCTCCAAAAAATCAATTATGAGTAAAACATGGCCTTTGTAATTTCATACATCAGAATAGAAAACCTAGAAATCCTTCGGCTTCCTAAGTATCTCAAATTAAAAATATCGATAAACAATCAGATTTTGATCTTGAACTCACAATGTAATTTTTTTTCATGAAATGAAACGTTACTGTTCACTATAAAATGTCATTCGATGTAAATTGTCTGTCATTGTCATAATCATAATTTCAAGTTTCATTGACCCTCTCCTGTAGTTTTCGGTACTTTATAAAACTTATTTTCACGTCTGAGCAACAGTGTTTACTTAGAATTAGAAAAAATCAAGTATCTCATAATGGGTGTCGATATTTTGGGATTTGCTTACGCTGCTACTGTAGCGGCCGGCGGAATTATGGGTTACGCTAAAGCAGGTCAGTGTATAATCTGTTATTGTATAACAATCGGCTAAAAATTCATGATTTCAATAAACTATTCTCAAAATCAAACAAAACTACATCAAACGAAAAGAAAATTGAAATAAATTTATGAAAAAGAATTATAATGCTGACATGTTATTTTTATTTGATAAGATAACGGTTTTAAATTTTCTAGACTTTTCTTATTTGAGCTATTCCTAAAACATAATGCTTATTGTATTTTCAATGGAATAAAAAAAAACCTATTACGGTTTAGTAATAGAATAGAAATTTACAAGTAGTTTGGGGTAACTTGTGATATAGTAACATTTCAATCATTGTATATAGATAATGAAATACCAATATAACAGTAGCACCTGTAATGTTGAGAACATTTCACAAAGGCTATTTATACTTATTCAATTCATCGTGTGTTTCAACATCAGTACAGAAACATTGCTATCTCAATTATTAAAGAAGAGTGAGGGGAGTGATAATATATTTTTCTGCTAATGTTTCGGCAGTGCAAACCCACATTGATAAAACATAATTGTAACAAAGCAAAACATTTGATTAACACCAAATAGTTGTTCATGTTACTATGACTTGGGTTAGAGTTTTTAAATAAATACAATATAGATAACAAAATTGGCATATAAATGTTATTTTTGGTAAAGATTTATAAAAACTTGAAGTTGAGATTTTTCATTTTTTTTTATTTCAGGCTCAATTCCATCTTTGGGAGCAGGCCTTATTTTCGGGTCGATTCTAGGTAAGTCAACTAGCTTTCTAGCTAGTTAGCTTGGATGTTGTACAACTATGAATAACCAGTTGTCGCTCACGATTCTGTCCGCAAAGAATTAAAAAAAATTAATAAGTTGCTTATGTATTCTTCCAGAATATGCTCTATCTCTATACCAAATTTCATCAAGATCCAAGCAGCCGTTCTAGAGATACCTTCAAACAAACATCCATCTAAATATTCGTATTTATAATAAAGTAAGCAGAGCTGGGCATTAACTCGTTAATCCGTTAATCGTTAATTAACGAAGTTAACATTTTGCTTAACGGATTAACTTTTAAGTTAACGTCAAAAAGTGTTAACGCTTTTGTTAACTTCCGTTAAACTCAACTTCCGTTAATAAAAGTCCGTTAATCGTTAAATTAGACACTTGGAGACGTGCTGTCATTTTGTTTAAATTACGCGCCACGTCACGCTCGTAAGTTCAACTATGTTGGGCGACTGTCGGCGACTCGAATGGTGAACGAACGAGTTAATAATTGATATATGTGAAGTTCGCGTGCAAGTGTGATGCATCAGAGCGTCCGGGAAAGACGTGACCAACAGGACAAAAATCAAAAGTAGGTTCGAAATAGTATATTTCATTACGAGTATATAAAAGCACAAGTATGTCGAGTATGCCCACATTCCGAACGCTCTTCGTCCCTGCAATACGCCACTTTTTGAGCAATTGTATTAAAAAACTTTTTTACATGTGCTTTTTCTTTAGCTTTTCAAACTCGTGCGCTCTCTTTCCCAACTGTCAAAATAATGCCTGTCATAAAGAAAAACCAACCACGAAGTTTTTACAAAAAACAATCATTGAAGTTTTTATGATTCATGGAAATGTTTTTAAAAAGAAGCTCCTAATTTGTTACAATATCAGATTTAATGATTTGACTCAATGAATTAGGTTAGGTTTAATTTTATTTCATCTCATTAAATTTAATTTTCATTTCATATCAATAAAAATAATCTACTGAAGACTTGGCTGTTTGGGCATAGTTCCCTTTGCCTACCCAGAATAGGTGAAGAAAACAAAAAAAATCTCTGTTTATATTCTTTTACGGTTGGCGCCATTTTCCAAACATTTTAGTTAGTTGAGTTTATTGTGTTTTTATTGTTCTATTAAATTGCTTCATTTTTTCGCAACTGTATCAAAAATGGTTGTTTAGTACACGTGCGAAACTTGTTCCAACTGTCAACTTGTAGACATTTGTCGGAACTCTTTGCAATGACAGGCTTTCCGCACTCGTAATGAAATATACTATAATGCATTCATGCTTGTCTCTAATACTAATGTGTTATAGAATGTATAGTCAAATTACTATTTTAAACAAGTGTCGCCACATAAGTGTAAAATTAGTATGTATAATTTTGGTATGGTTAACTGTTAACGATTAACTTTAACTTGCGTTAAATTTTCGAGAATTTAACGCTTTAACGGTTAACGAAGTTAATTTTTTAATTAACGAATTAACGATTAACGAAGTTAACTTTTCGATTAACTGTGCCCACCTGTGAAAGTAAGATATGCTGTGCCCAGTTATTTAATTAGTTTAGATACAAGGGCAAAATAAATTAAGATTGCTGGCATTTTTTTAAGAAATTTTTTAACTTCAGGTGTGGGTGCGTACCAACTGAGTCAAGATCCCTCAAACTATACTCTGATGTTGGGCACCACAACTACTCTTGGAGGTCTTATGGGATATAGGTAAATATTTATTATTTTATATCTTGAAAGAGTGATAATTTTTTATCATTAAAAATGTCATACTATTATAAAATGGGTTATTAATGGTAAAGGCAAGGCAAGGGGGTATTAATTACGTAAAATATTCCAAAGAACCCATTATCCCTTTCCGATATAGTGGTTTGTAAGTTTAAAAACGTACTAAAAGGTCAGGGTTTAGAGAAATCTTATGTGCGGAGTCAAAAGATATCAAACTCTTCCTAGTGTAATAATTCTAAAAGTTACAAATTGTCTTGCAGGTTTTACAACAGTAGAAAGTTCATGCCAGCTGGTCTAGTATTTGTATTATCCGTGGGAATGCTGGCAAAATTGATAGTCAAAAATGTTGGATCAAAATCAGCCTTTCCTGTTAAGACAGGCTGAAAAGTAGATACTTTTTAACGTTCCATTTTAGTTTTAGAACTGTATATGTATAAGAAAACTTCCTCCAAACTCCTTGGAAAAGGATGTTGTTGATTTTATACTCTGTGAACAATTTTTTTTATCTGTTATTTTAAGTTTATTTCTTATCTGTTATGGATTCAGTATATTTGTGGATTGTTATTAATTTATTTGTTAAAAAATATGTATAAAATGGTCATTGGTGTTGGGAATGTTATGAAATTCATATGGGGTACAAATAAATAAAAAAAAAGATGTTCAGTTTTGTTATTTTCTTTATAATCTTTTTCTTAAAATTTACATAATTTGGACGGATAATAAATTGCTCGTACATAAATAGTTTGTATTTATAATAAATAGTTAGCAATCAACGGCAAGTGATGTATTTGAGCTCAGTACAGATCTTCAGATACTTCCAAAGCAAAAAATTAAAATTGAGAAATTTATACTACTGGTAACTTTATTTTAAGACATATCTCATATAAATAATTTTAGATATTAAAAACAGGCTTAAATTAAAACAAAAATATCAAGATTTATATTTAGAATGAATTCAGTTTAAAACATAAATGATAAAAAAAATTTAATATTAACTAAGTCATAGTTCAACTAAGTTCAAAAAATGCGAACCAGTCGCCGAAAGCTCAGTTTTTATTAGAAAAAAGAGTTCTAATTAGATCTTTTATATAACTTCATAAAAGGCACTAATTGGCAGTTTCATTTTTTTATACTAAGAATATTTTATACAACCGTTTCTAAACGAACGTCCATAGACTAAAAAGAGAGTATTGCTCTATGATTCCAAAACCAAATCGCAAACACAACGGCTCCATGTCGGATACTCCGAACGTATTTATACGAAAGAAAAATATTAAAATATCCTAATGTACTTATAGTTCATTAATAGTTACACAATCACATTGTTATATCACTCACAGAACTGTGTCTGACACTTTTATAGTCACGTCTTCAGACACATTTTACACACGTACAAGTGCGACACAATCCCGCAATTACCCGCTGAATATTGATATACTTTTTAAAACCAAAAGTTGCCAGTATCAACGTCACAGATTAAAAACTTACTTCAGAAGTCCGACAAACTTATCTGAGCTTGTGGGCATAAGTCAAAAAATCCTTGTCATACTGTAGCTATCTAATCTTATGTGTGATTTTCTATATTTATAGTTTAACTTTAAAATATGATCTGAAAGAAGTATCTGCCCGAACTCCACTGATCGAAATAAGTTTGTCGCACAATAAGTATTTATAAATCGTTATAATGTATCGGCAATATTCTTGTGTACGGGTTTGCGCGCACATAACACAATCTGTATTTTAAGTAGGGGCTGGAAGTAGTGACTGGTATAGTGAAGACACCATGGCTTAAGGCAAAGACGGCGTAAGCACCACTAGTCTCGTCATTCCAGCGCAGCAGTCTTCAGGGTTTTGTCCGCTCGTTTCTTTAATGGCGGCTGCTGGGAACAGAACAATAATATTACTTTTAAAACTGAACGATAAAATCTACTTCTAAATTCAAAATTAACTTTATGGATGACAGGTTATTAAAAAGTTGAGGTTATTTTATTAACAGTACGTTTTTTATCTGTGGTAAATCAGCTGATTTGCCAGAATGACAAGTTATAACAGAAAACGGATAAAACACGTCTATTATGCTTTAAATTTAACCAAAGCCTGTAAATTAAGTTGCATCGTTTAATTTCATAAATTAGAAGTAATGTGCGTTGCCAGTGACAGAATAAAATATAACTACTTATACGTAGAATAGCTAAAAAGATTGTAAATTGATCCTGGATATATGGCTGTAAATGAAAGTGATGTAAATACTATACGAACAACTAAACTAATAGACGTTGAAATAAAAGTATATACAATATTTATAAGATCGTCAAGTTCATGCTCAAGAATATTGAGAAATATATACCGTTGACAGTAGGTTTTCCTCTGTTTTATAAAAACATACTGTTTTCTCCTATTTGCTTTCAAAGGACAGAAAACAATATGTACATATACAAGTGTCACTTGAAGTGGATTACACAAAGGTTTTTGATTTATCTACTTGTTGGGAAATGTTGGGTGAAAGCTTTGGACATGTATCGAAATGTTTTGGTAAGTATTTGAAGTATATATGATTTCATATACATGGTTTATTTATACACATGGTTTTGGTGGACGATTTGGTTGCAATCTGTTTAAAGAATTAAAAAAAAATCAGATTTAATAAAGGGTAACTTAACTGTAATGGGACTCTGAGTAGTATTTATCCAATATTAAAATATTTTATGCTTGGTTTATGTAAAGAGCATCTTTTCGAATACAGAAGATGTTGTGAATTGATTAATATTATGTCTTTGTATTAAACTAACTCTTTTTTATTTCAAATACCTCACATTTTATGTAAAATTAATCTGCATAATTTTTTATATTTTATCAGTCTACTTAAAATAAACTTTGAATAACAAATTGCAACCTGCGGTGTAATACAATAGTCATGTCATGTGAAATGTGC